>NC_138375.1:1105639-1146980 GCF_054177405.1 Leptonychotes weddellii
GAGGCGGAATGCACCTGCTTCTCTACTTGGAACCCAGAGAAGAAGCCTCCTCCACCGCAGAGGACAAGCGCCTTGGTGGGGGGGCTCCAGGTGACTCTCCCACCTCTGGAGCTGCACCCCGGGAGGGGGCCCTGGGGGCACAACTCCCTGCAGAGTCCACCCCTTTGTCTGGAGGGGCGACTGATGGACGTGGGCGCACGCGCTCAGGGTCTTTTAGCTCCTGAGAGGACGTCTTTCCTCTGTCTGCCCTCTTTTCTTATTTTTTTAAAATCTCATACTTCAGACGACCCATTTGAGTAGAGCCTGGAGACGTGTTAAATTGTTAGTTTCCTTCAAGAAAAGGGATTTACAGTAAACAAAAGATGTATGATTTTAAAGGTGCATTTACTTTAATCCCAAGTGTTTCAATTACCCCGCAGAATATTAAATCCTGGCTGGTGCGGCTCGGGTGCGGGCCGCGCTCCCCACGTTGTGGGCTATGGTGGGGACAGATCAATCAGCCCCGCGCCTGGTGTGCAGAAGGATTTCCATATCGCAGACATGCTGGGCTCATTTCCCCACCACGTGCGTTCCAGGGATGTTTTAAAACGGAGATTTCTCCACAGTTACCCCGAACATAAAGATGATATATGCACAGCATAAACCGTTTTCATTAAGTATGAGCTTATTTTATAAAAAGGAAGTTCAGACAAATTAGCTTTTCTTTTCTTCCATCTCTTTCCTGAGGAAGGTTATTTACCGTAGATTTTTTATCCCTCTCCCTTCTATTCCTCCAAAGGCAATGAAAACCAATTCTGAGAGCAGAGCAGAAAATCAGTTTTTAATCAAGGAAAACAACGTGTGGGAAGTAGCGATGTACTGCTCACCTCAGAGAAATTCCAGCAGCTGTGGGCCGCGTGCAGCCTACCGCACGTGGGGCCTGGCGCCCGGCGCTGCCCGCTGCCGGGGCTTTGGGGGGCCTCTGGGCCCGGGCAGGCTGGGGTGTCAGTGGACGGCAGCCCCTCACTGCCGGGGGCCGGGCCGGGGGCCTGCCTTACACAAGCCTGCGACGGAGACGCCGTGGCCAACGCAGACAGCCTCACAGACGCTGGTGGGTGGACGTGGCCCCTCTCCACGCGTATTTCCAGACCTGGACAGAAGTTGGGCAGCGGCCGTGCTGGGACCTCCGAGACCCCCAGGGAGCTGGCCTTTCGGAAGCCAGCCCCGGTGTCAGGGGCCCGAGCAGCCACGTGGAAGGCCACTTAGCTTGGGGTGTTTGGCTACAGCATGCGTAAGGGAACAGTGTGCAGGACAGTTAGCCCTCCCAAACCTTTGGCCACGTTTCTGGTCCCTGGGGCCGGGTGGGTGTGTCATGGGAGTGAGATCCACAGCCGAGTGGGCAGTGCCCCGGCGACACCCAGACCCTCGGCACTCAGAAGGTGCCTGCAGTGCCCGCTGGGAGCTGTGCTGGGGGCACCCAGAAACCCCCGTGGGCACCTCAGCCGGGCCCTGCTCCGCCCCAGGAATCCCAGGACTCACTTCCTCCTGGGAACTTCGGAAGTGGCCTCTGTCCCCCACCGACACCTACCCTGGTATCCCAGGGTCCCTGCCCCTCACTGCGAGCCCACCCAGCGCCCCGAGTGCCCACTGGCAGCCCTCAGGGAGGTTTGCTGGGTGAGCGGCCAGCGCTGTCCCTCGGAGTGGGTCTTCCGAGGGAGGCCAGCTCATCCTGTGTGCTCTGAATGGTCCAGGGGCTTCAGGCCACCGAGGGGGCTGCCCCACAGGGAAGGCCACAGCCTAGAGTGTGATTGAGGGCCAGGTCTCGTGGGCGCTGGGGTCTGAGTGAGCAGGAGGCGGACAGCATGGCTGTGGGTCTGGGACTGGGGTGCAAGTCCTGCCCTATGCCCAGTGTGTCCTGGTGAAGAGCAGGGAGCTTCAGGTGACCGAGGGGTCTGCTGGAGGGAACTGGGAGATGGGGACGTTCAGGATCCACAAGGAGAGTGGCTGGTTTGGGCATCTAAGGGAGCCCAGCCGAGATGGGCAGCACCTCCTTCTGCAGAGAGGAAGATCTGGTCCAGCTCCGTGTACACGGCCATCACAGGCAGGGCTCCCAAGGGAGCCTCTCACGCCCTCCCCTGGAGTCCCGGATCCTTCCAGACGTCCGTCTATGTCCTGAGCTCAGCTGCGCACTGCGACCACACTGACAGTCTGCGGCACCCCTGTCCTGGTGCCAGGCGGCCCCCCGGGTGTGGGTGGCTGACGACGTCCCCCATGTGGCCTGCCACGCAGGTCTGGTCACCCCCGTCCAGGAAGGAGCCTTGGCCACAGCAGCGGTGAGCAGCGGTGGACGGGAGCCCAAGGGAGCACGGAAGCTGCACCCAGTGTGGGCCTGTCCGGTGTCCCCCTCTGGGGACCTGCAGGCGCCCGCCCGGCGCCGCACTGAGCCTCCTCCAGCTACGCAGAACTGGATGGGAGGACGGGGACAACGGCCGCCCTGAGCCCAGGTGTGCAGCCGTGAGCTGCTGTCTGCACTCCTGGCTCATTCCGGGGTCCACGGTGAGCTTGGCCATGCACAGTGAGGACGAATGACACGATGCCTAGAGATGGTCCTGACAACACCGCCTGCGCCCCACCGCTCAGGGGGCTGAGGGTCGGGCTCGCCGCCTCCACGAGGGGCTGGGGCTGACCGTGCTCTCTGGCCGCAGGGCTGTGTCGTCTGCATGCTGGAGAGCTGCCCCGAGATGTGCCGGGGACAGCGTTCCGCGTCTGCTACTCGGGCCACCTCCACAGAGGAAAGCCAATGCCAACCACACTGCACAACCAGGTGCTTGCATTGTGTGCGTAGTTGCGTCCCTGGGCGGTCACAGGAGACCTGCTGGATGTGAAGGAAGAGCAGGAGGCTCCTGATGTGGCCAGACCGGAGAGCCCCCAGCAGCGTTCTGTCTCAGCCCCAGGCGGTCCCGGTGTCTGGGGCCAGAAGGGGCCGCTCCACGGACTCCAGATTTTAGTAACTAGCCTCACTGTACCACATTTGCTCTCCTGTATTTTCCTGAAATAAACGCAAATATTTTCATTTCATCCTCGAGGAACCTTCATTGACTTTGAGAAAAATGTGTCCGTTTCCTCAGAAGGGGAGTCTGGCAGGAACGAGAAGTCACGGGCTCCTGGGAAGCCCACACTGGGACCGACACGGGGACACGCCACACACGCATCCCCTGCAACTCCTCCCCGGGTGCACGTGATGGATCATCCACCTGGAACCGGTTGGCCACTGTCCTGAGGCCAGACTGCGTGTGGACGCGCACCTGCTGCCGATGAGGGGGACTGGCCGGCCAGGGGCAAAGCCTCCTCATCCTGTGTGTCTCCCTGCAGCCGTCCTCCGCCCTGGTCCCCCTGTGGCGGCCGCACACCCTGTGCTCCCCGTCCCCGCGGGGTGCAAACCCTGCTGCCCTCACCCGGCCCCCCCACCAGCCCCAGAGCAAGCCCCATATGTGGAGAGGGGCAGGTGCATGGCTTCATGCCCTGCGAGGGGCGGGAATTCGAGGAACACCAGCCTTCCCCGTGAGCCCTGCACCCTCAGCCCTGCCCCTGCCCCCTGCCCCCACCCCTGCTGGCTCTAGGTCCTGGGCTGTCCACGTGCATCCCTATTGCCCTCCATCCACCACTCGTCCTGGTACCTGCTCTCCCTGCACCCGGAGATTGGCCCTCTGGGGGAGAGACGGCACGGCATGGGCTGGCTTGACGACAGGACAGCTTTCATAAAAAAGTGTGTGTGTGTTTTTTTTATAACAGTTATAATGCTCATTGTAGAAAGTTTGGAAAACACAGAAAAGATTACAGAAGCAACTAAAAATGACAGGGAGTCACAGCACTCAGAGGTTTAGGGCTGACAAGAGCTTTGTTACGATGCGGTAACACCAGGCTTCCCCTCCGGCCCGCGGTGCCCTGGGCTCCGTTGCAGGCTCAGCAGGCTTCTCCCGCGAAGGGTCCCTGAAGGGTCCGCAGGGAGCCTTCCCCGCTGCGAGGGCCGGGCGGCCCCTGTCACGCCCACTCAGCTCCGCGTCACAGTGGAGCAGCTCCGCAACACTGAGTGCGACACCGAGTGCGTGGGCCGTGTGCTCCCACGACCTCACCCACGAGAACAGGCGGCGGGCCAACTACCCAGTGCGCATCTGAAAAGTCTCTAAATAAAATCCCGGAAATCTAATGTGTTCAATTGGAAAAACACTGTTTTAAGGGACTTTTTCCATCCTCCCCACATTCTTGTCTGCGTGTGTGCGCTTCGTGAAAATATCAGAACGCCGCTGGCTTCCCCCAGGACCTGTTCCCAGTGAGGGAGATGTGACCTTTCCAAAGATCTCCGTGCACTGCGGGCTCGGGGTCAGACAGCGTTAATGTTCCTCCAGCCAGATCTTCATCTCCAGAAGGTGAACTGTTTTAAAACTCATTACTTTTCATGAGAAAAATAATGAACCATGGAAACATTAGCCTAGCGGGCATCTGTGTTTGGGGAAAGGGCATCAAACAGGGCTACTTAGGGGAATCTGGCTCAGCTCGGGCTGCTCCTGAGAGTGCCCTGGGCAGGGGAGCTCCGAGGAGGGGGCGTCACACAGGGAGCCGAGCACTTTGCTGGGAGTTCACCAGGTGGGGTTACCTTAACCAGCAGCCCCTGGTGGTGGATGGTTTGTCCTTGTTCCCTTGGAGGGGGCACACCCCCAGTTGAGGCCTGCCCGCCCCACCCTTCACCTCTGGGGCGCAGACATGGGAGCAAACGTGCGACTTCCGGGTCAGGTGCCAGGAGGGAGCCTCGGGCGCCACATGGGGGGTTATGGGATTTGGCAGTACGGGGGTGTGTATCCCGAATATGTCATGGGGGGCGATGAGAGGAGGGGTGCATCAGTGTCTTGCGGCCGTAATGAATGCCACAGACTGGTGGCTCAGGACCACAGGAATTAATGCTCTCATAGTCCTGGAGGCACGTGGGTTCTAGGGGAGGGTCCTTCCAGCCTCTTCCACTGCTGGAGGCCTCAGGGGTCCCTGGGCTTGTGGCCCCGTCCTCCAATCTCTGCCTCTGCCCTCACATGGCTGCTCCCCTGGGCGTGTCTGCGTCTCTCCTCTGTGTCTCTTATAAGGACACTTGTCATTGGATTTAGGGCCCGCCCACATAGTCCTTATAAGTTCTTGCCTCGAATCCTTAACTAACTTACATCTGCAAGGTCTCTTTTTCTGGACAATGTTGCACTCCCAGGCCTGGGGATGAAGATGTGGATGTGTCCTTTGGGGGCCACCGCTCAGCCCACTGTGAGTGTCACCCTGTGTCTGAGAGCTTGGGGCAGCCTGGGCACCTGTCATGTCCGTAGAGATGGGAATGCTTGGTTGAACAGAACTGCAGCCAGAGGATCTTTAGTGCATTGTTGCTTCTGAGAACCTTCCAGAAAGTGCCCTCAAATACTCCCATCTCACTGGTCCAGGTAGAAACTGCTGTAGGTACACTGTGGCTCAGTCTAGTGTGGTTCTGAGTGTGAGTTAGATTGGGCACCATTGGCTTAAGGGCAGAATTGGGATGGTGGATGGGAACTGCTGGGAAGAGGTTTGTGGATTGATATTCAGAAAAACTTCCTAATGAGGCGATCTGAAATAGGAGCAGGCTGCTGTGGGGAGTAGCGAGTTCTAGCTCTTAGCTTCTTGCCACGGATATAACTCTTTGTTGAAGAAACTGATTCATTTTTGAAATTTACACAGGGAAAGTTTAGGTGGTCTCTAAGCAAGAATAGAAAGAGGTGTCTGCAAAGCTATATCCTCAAAGAATTGAGCTTGGATGCTGACAAAAGATACTGGAAGTGACAGTAGCTTAAATAAAACAGAGCACAACTTTCCCCCTCTCAAAGGGGGCTGGATGTGGGCAACCTGTGCTGTCATGGGAGCTCCTACCTCCTCAGGGAGCAGGGATCCTTCTATCCTTCTGCTCTACCTCATTGGCCTCCATCCTAGTTTTGCTTCATAGTCTTATTGTGGCTGCTGATGCTTCAGCCATCACATCTGCATTTCAGGTGAGAGTCAGTAAAAGATGGAGAAAGGTAAAAAGGACCTTTCCTGAAAGCCTAACCCAACAATGACCTTTTCCATCTGATGGCCCACTTTCTTTGGTGATGGTGCTGATCCCAGATGACCACTAGACCATGAGGAAATTTTCATTCATCTGCAGCAAAATGATAGTTAAAAAAATGAGTACTTCTTTGAGCTAATTTTTTTAAAGATGTATTTATTTGAGCGAGAGAGAGAGAGAGAGAGAGGACAGGTGTGAGTGGAGGGAGGGGCAGAGGGAGAGGGACAAAGAGAATCCTCAAGCAAACTCCCTGCTGAGCAAGGAGCTTGGTGCGGGGCTCAATCCCAGGACCCTGAGATCATGACCTGAGCTGAAATCAAGAGTAGGCTGCCTAAGTGATTGAGCCACCCAGGCAACCCTTCCTTTGAACTAATTTAGTTTTTGTTCTTCCAACTTTTTTTGGCACTAAAATATACTTTCAAAATGGTGGAGGGAGTAGATTGTAATGATTTATTCTGTTCAGGGCCCTTGCTTTTCAGAATGGTTCTATTATTTCAAAAGATAATATGAACATTGCTTAAAATCAAATAAGACTGAAAGTTTATAAGAAAATGCAGTGCAGCCCCACCATCCTTTGGTCTTGCTCCTTAGAGCATTTTTCATTTCTATGACCTCTATCCAACTACTTGTCTCTATATTTATAAATAATACAGTTATCCTACTGGTGTTGAGTTCTGCCCTGCCCTATATGTCTTTTCCAGCGTGACTCCCCCTC
Organism: Leptonychotes weddellii; assembly: GCF_054177405.1. Taxonomy (NCBI): domain Eukaryota; kingdom Metazoa; phylum Chordata; class Mammalia; order Carnivora; family Phocidae; genus Leptonychotes; species Leptonychotes weddellii. Next base: position 1,112,440 of record NC_138375.1, read on the forward strand.
TCTTCCTAACACCCTTTTACCACTAGTTTTGGATAAATCATTTTTATTTACTGCTAAGTCAGGTTATGCCCCGTGATTATCTTTCCTTTGCTGTGTTACTTTACATTTTTCCTGGAGTTAATATTTGCATGATTGTTTTCATGGCATGATTTTCTGTGATACTAGTACTATATTTTCCACACATTCTCATCCTCTGTCAAATACTTAGTAATAATGTTTCTAGATGTCCAAACACATCGAGTAATGTAATAGCCCCCCAACCCCAACTCTGGCCTCAGTGCTAGGCAACTGCCGGTCTGCTTCTGTGGTTTTCTGCTTGTAGCTATTTTTGTCCTTTTCTAGAAATTTTACACAAATGGAATAATTCAATATATGCTCTTCTAGGTCTGGCATTTTCAGAATAATGTTTTAATTTTTTTTAGCCTGTTTTTGAGGTTTGTCCCTGTGGAGCATGAATCAGTGGTTTGTTCCTTTTTATTGTGAGCAGGATTCTATGGGTGGCTATGCTACATTTTGTGTACAAATTCACTGGTAGATAGACATATGCTTTGTTTGCTATTTTTGTCTATTACGACTGAGGGGGCACTGGAGTCTGTGCTGATGTGCATTTTCATGGACTTATGCATCCTTATGCGTTCAAAAATTTGTGTGTGTATCACCTTAAGAAACTTCAAAATTCATAAAGAAAAGAGGAATCCTGGGACACCTTTGTGGCTCCGTTGGTTAAGTGTCTGCCTTCAGTTCAGGTTGTGATTCCGGGGTCCTGGGATCAAGCCCTGCATCGGGCTCCCTGCTCAGCCGGGAGCCTGCTTCTCCCTCTGCCCACTCCCCCTGCTCGTGCTCTCTCTCTCTCTGTCAAATAAATAAATAAAATCTTAAAAAAAAATAATAAAGTTCTCCTTCTCTTCTGGTACAGAGAGGAGGACATGCTTACAAAATGTAGTTTAAGAAAAAAAAAAAAGATGAATTCTTACAGAAGGGCCTTCAGAACCTCTTTGATTGTCTGCTAACATTCTGGGGTATTTATTTTACGGGAGTTTGGTGAGTCGCTGTAACTGAACCAGGTTATCCCAGCTCGGGTGAGAGGTAGCAACACATGCTGTCTTGAAAACGAAGCAAGAATCAGCTGGAAAATATGCTTTTTTTTTTTTTTTTTTTTTAAAGAAAAGACTAAAGTTGTATCCAAAGAAAGACCTTTGCCTGAGAAGTGCAGACAAAAGCAGCCAGAAATTCCCCACCTAGAGGGACTTGGGCTCCACGTAGTCTTCCATTAGCACACCTGGATTGGAAACTCAAGGTGATAAAATCGTGTTACTTCTGTCGGAGCAGGCACCGGGCCGTGGCCCTCGGAGGACTGGCCACTGCTACTCGGGGACACTCTTCCTGTTCTGGAAGCAGTCAGTGGCCTCTCAGCAGAGACGGAGCAATTACGTGGCCTCTGGTTTCTAGCCGCTGCACTTGCAAATTTCCTCTCTGGAGCCCGTGGGAGTTCAGCAGACGGCAAGGAGGTGGCTTGACCATCCAAGCATCAGAATGCACCTTCTCCTTCCACTCGGCAGAATAGGGGCTCCTGAGGCGGAGTCTGCTGCTTGTGCCGGGCTTGCTTCCTCGGGGTGCAGGTCCCAGGCCTGCTGCCAGGGCCTCCGAGAAATGCCCGCCTGCCCTTCCACTGGGCCTTCCTGCCTCCTGTCTGCAGAGGCCACAGTGGGACGCTTTCCCGTTGGCCTGTGCGGAGATATAGCCTGAATTAGATCTGCATTGTGATAAACTTAAGTGAGTTTGAAGGCTTTCTTTTGCCTGGGAATTTAGGGCGAGGTTTCTGGTTCATTTCCACTCTCTGGAGCATTTCCTTTCCGCATGTTTGCTGACATGGAGGTGTTTTCCAGCGTGACTGAGGGAAGCCACCTGAGCCAAGCATGTGTGGAAATAGAAGAGCTGTACCACTTTGATTTACTTCTACCTCTCCTTTACTCCTCCTCGTTACTAGATGGCGTTGTCCCTGTGCTAAAAATCAAGAGACCCGAGCCAGTGTGGCTCCTGCTCTTTGGCACCGAGCTTTGCGCCCGTAGTCCTGGTGCCCATCACACTGCGGTCCCGCAGGTCAGGACCCTGTCCACCCCACTGACCCGCTGCCCATGGCCCTGCTCGGTGCCTGGCACGTGGTAGGCATGAGAAAGCTATTTCTGATCGACTGGATAAATTCATGAACAGTTTTAGTTATGAATAAGAAGCGTAAGGGTAGCCACTCTGGTTGATGTTCATGTGACCATGTTCTAACATTTTTGCCATTGTTCTTTAGTGAGAACGTTGGAAATTTGGCTGGGATTTTTTGAGTGCGTTTGAACACGGAGAGGGGCAATCATGGCCTTGCTTTGCCGTCTGGCCGTCTCTTCCCTCCTTCACCAGAATGCGTCCTGACAAGTTGTTGGTAACCGAGCTTGTGCACAACCCAAGTCCGGATTCTGCCTCTGGGACTGCGGAGAGCAGAGCGGCCTGGAGAGCGCTAGCCCACCGCACCATCAAACTGCCAGGACGCTGATTCAGCTAGAAATGATGGAGGAGAGTTAGAATGTGAAATGCAGATTATTACGGCAAGAATCTCCACTAAGCTCTCCAAAAACGGCAGTAGGTTTCATGTGACCAGACAGACGGGACATCTGGGTAACGTGGACAGGATGTAAGACGGTGCCAGTGTGGGTCCTGCAGACCACGTATGGGCACAGCATGTTCACCCCATCAAGGGTCTGGCTCCTCAAAACCTTCCTCGGATGCTCGGGCCTGTCCTCGGACCACCAGCCGGCGTGCAGAAGGAGTCCTGCTAAGCTGGTTGTGGACGTCCCTCCGCCCGGTCATCACTCAGGCTTCCCCTCCTCCTGGACCCCCGACAGGCCACTGTCAGGGACTATCGGCCGCTGGATGTCCCCACCCGCCCTGTGTGTCTAGACTTAGGTCTCGGCTCTCCCTGTTGCAATCATCTTGGGTAACATCTTGTTTTTAACAGGTGTCTAGTGCATGGTCTTTCACACCTGGGGGCGCCGAGGACTGCGTGAGGAAGAACAGGCGGGGCACGGGCCACGGCGGCCTCTGCCTCACTGAGGGTGACACCTGCAGGTCCAGTCGCAGGGCCCCTGCCGCCCTGGTGTAGCCGGGCCATCCAGAGCAGCCAGCTTGTTGAGGGAGCCAGCAGTGGCCACGAAGATTTGGGAGGTGATCCCTCCCTTATGCACATATTGGAGATGGGCAAGCAGCATGCTTGGGGCCTTTACACTAAAAACTCAAGAGCTACACTTTCTAAAACGCCGATCGTAAGACGAGCAGATCTGCACTGATTTCCAGCATGAATGTGGTAGTAGACTATTTGCCCAAAAAGTTCTTAATGGCCTTCTTGTCTTTGCAAAAGAAATGTCAACTGTATGGAGAAGCAAATAATAGTAATAGTGGAATCACTTCAAATGCCAGTGCCGGGTGGTGTAGTTTGGTATGTGTGTGTCTTCTCCATCTTTACCGCCAAGTTATCTGAACAAAAAATGCATTCACGTTGAATTGTTCTTTAAACTTGATGATTTACTTAGCATCTCAGTTTCCCTCCTTCCCTCCCAAGACTTTCTGAGCAGGGATCCTGTCCCTGAAGACAGTTACTCTTCCAGAATCCCCGTGGAGAGCTGCTGCTCACGCAGGGGAGGCAGAGGTCCAGCGGAAGGAGGCCGCGTCTCCACCCCATCTCTGCCCAACCTGGATCTGTCCGCACTTCAAAGCAAAGGCGGCAGACGCGGGGTAGACGGAATGGTGCACCCAGACTTTTCGGGAAGCAGGAACGAGCGTAGGGCCGACCTCGACTGAACCCCTGGGTCTCAGGCTGAGTTAACAACACGCTCCGGCCGTCCCTTTCTTTCCAAGTCTCTCCACCCTGTCTTCTCGTCACGGGTGCTCAGCGTGGCCTCTGCCCCCCGAAGCCTCGGGGGCCTGTGCTGCAGGTGGGGACACTGTCTGCGGAGACCAGGCGTGGTGAGACCCCACAGCCTTGAGGGTTTAATGGAGTAGTTTCCTGCTTTCAAGGTCCTTTGAGCAGCAAGGGAAGGGCCGTGCGCCTGGCTTCTAAAGCCTGCGCCCCCGCAGCTTGCGGAAACAGGGGTGCGTGGGAGCCACCGCAGGAGCCAGCGCGTCCAAAGCCCCTTGCCGCGGCTTTTAATGGCATTAATGTCCCCCACCGTAGACTCAGCTAATATAAGAGGTTGTAATTCCCAGTAGTTGAGTGTTTTTTTTTTTTTTTTTTTTCAGAGTCATATGCCTTCCACCTTAGAGGGACGTTTGGGTCAGTGCGGGCAAGTATTTAGCCAAATGTCGACGGCTGGGGCTCTTCCCCGCAGAATCGTAACACACCTGCAGGTAAAGAGCACGGGAGTGAGTGCCGAAGGCCGTGTAAGCACCTTCCAAAGAGCCAAACTTCTTTCATCTTCATAAAAAAATAACGCCAGATCCTTACGTTTTGCTTTATGGTTAATCAACCATTTTGAAATTTGTGACTGAAAAGTACAGAATAAGCAACAAATAGTTTAAATGTAGTGTTTTCCACCTTTGTATCATTACTAGCGGGTTCCAGTGTGATGCCATCACTTCCTTTTCAGTGTGAGTGTGACATGCGCAATGTTTGGCGGGTGCGAGGCTCTGTGACGCCACAGCGTGGGGGAGAGACGGTCCCTTCCAAGTGGGCTGCGCTGCTTTCACTTTCCCGCCGAGGTTCATAAATCACTGAAGAGTAAGCATCGTGGCGTCAGGCTCTGGAGCTGGGGAAACCGTCCAAGGACCAAGTTGCAGCGTAAGCCCATTCAACAAAAGACGTCCCTGCATGGGAATTTACAAAGACTCCCGCGGTCAGGAGTGCTGGGTAGTGAGAACGAGAAGGAGAGACACGGGTCCTGCCTGCAGCCTGGACAGAGTCCCCCACGTCTGTGGACGTGCTCTCCACGAGATGAGCGAGGCTGTCCACCACCTCTCCACCCGCTGTTCTCCACGAGGGAAGACCCGGAGCTCTGTGCCGAGCAGCGTCTGACGCTGAGGTTGCTTCCGAAGGAGCTTCCCCTGCAGACGGGCTCTAGAGCCCCACGTGGCCTCCCATGTGGCCTGGCTGGGAACGTGGGTGTTGCCCTGCAAGAGGTCTCGCTGGTGCCATGCAATTATGGTGGCAGGTGTTTACGGAGCCCTTCCACAGGCCTCAGAGGGGAATGGGTCACACCATCAGGCAGTGGCAACTTCCAGAAGGTTGAGCCCCCATTCTGTCAGCTCTGAGAGGTGCCACCTTTCAGAAAATAGAGAGCTTCCCAGGTTCAGCCTGTCCTGGGATTCCTGCAGACTTCCAGGTTGGACAAGCATCCCGCCAAGAAACCAGGGGTCGTGTCCACAGAATGCCGCTGGGCAAGGGGGCTCCTCTCCTGTCCTTCCTGAAACCTTGGTCCTGGACCTGGGAGTCGTTCTCAAATCCGGGTCCCCAGACTCCACAGGCAGAGGCCACAAAACCAGGAGTCTCCGTGGGAGCACTGCCGATGTCTCCCTGTGGAATTTCAAACCGCGCCCAGCACAGCCTGCCCACCCGCGGGGGCACCGGGGCTTTCCCGGGGGCTGGTGCCACGGGGTATAGCCCCTCCAGGCCCACTCCCCTAGCAGGGCGGTTCTCACGCGCAGGGCAGGACACGCGGCTTCCCCAAGGCGCGATGAGACGGGTAGCGAGCAGGTTACACAGGCACGTGGGCACTGACCCTCGGGGCGACGCAGACCAGCAGACCCGCCAAAGCCACTGGGCCTGACCCAGACACTCGCCGAGCGCCCCTCAGAGACGGGCCAAGCTCCCTGCCCCTGAAGGACAGCTCCTCCGGGGGCTCCCTCCCCGCCGCCCGCCAGCAAGCCCCCACTGCCCTCCGCCTCTGCCAGGCCCCCAGGGCCTCTTGTCCTGACGCTCCCCTTCCCTGCGTCCACTCCGTGTGCCCCCGGCCGGCTGCAGTCAGGGGCACCGCTCACCCACGCCATCCCGGCCGGGGATGCTCAGCCTCCATGGGACAGGGCCTCGCTGCCCTCAGGTGCCACCGTAAGTGGCTTTGTGTGTTGCCTCAGGCTCTCCGCCCTCTTCACAGGATGCGTCTCCTGGTTGCAGGATCTGAGACCTCTCCTGCCTCCCTTCACGTGCGACGTCCCCTCCACCTCGGGGACTTTCCTCGTCCGCACGCGCACACCGTGCTCCTGTTGAGGGGAGGGTGCTTGCTTCTGTTGTGTTTGCTGTCTTCGTCCCTCCTGCCTGGCCTCAGGCCCTGCCAGCTCGGAGGCTGTCCCACCGCTGTCCGGCAGCACTGGGTGCAGGCGTGGAAGTTCAGGGTCAGGCCGAGGGCCCTGGGCCACGATCAGCCCCTGCCACCCACCCAAGGGCTGTGCCGTCACGGGGACGCTGCCAGTGATACGGGAGCTGCGGTCTCCACAGCAACACCGGGCTTCCTGGTGGTTTGCCCGGAAGCCCGCGTCAGTCTCTCCCATCCAGAGGCCTCGAGGGTGGACACGGGACCAGCTGTGGGGACAGCAGAAGTGATGCCCACCTGCCGGGGTTCCCGTCCCTGCTGCGGGCCGGCCCTGCGGGGTGGACGGGGGCCACTCCCCCCACCGACTGGCCCCGCGGGATGCAGCCCCGGGAGGGCCCAGAGGCCCAGAGCCCGCATGCCCGCGAGGTGTCAGCAGTCGGAAGGGACACCGGAGTTTCTGCGCCGTGAGAAATCAATGGCAAGGAGAGAAAACAGGAAAATTTCTTTTAAATGCCTCAAATCTCCTGGGTTCTGTTGTACAGTGAAATGAATACATGAGCCTCACAGAAAATATATCTTTCAATTTCTCAGAACTGTTGTTTACTGAGAATGCAGCTCTAATCAACTGGGATTTTAGAACTTCAGCCATTCAAGTGAACTAAGGCTGAAGGTATTTTTCAAATTTTCAAGTATGCAAGTAAAAGTCAAAGAAATTCAAAATCCACAGTATTATTTTCTAAGTAATCGTATTGTTGTGGGTTCCATGTTTATAGCATAAGCCACATGGGAAATATTGTTGCTTTATTCCAAAATCTTTGTCATTCAATAAATGAATCTATCTTTTATACGGCATGCTTTTCTGATTTATTAAATGATGATTTACTGGGCAGAATGCCGATTTTTGGAGGGGGGCAGAATGTACACTCGATTTTCCGTCAGCCGATGTTCGAGGAGGTGCCTCTCCGTGTGTTGGCAGGTGTTGTCATGAGAACGTGCATGTCCCCAGAGCACACCAGCCCCGGGACGCGTCGCAGGCCCGTTTTACGGAGAGCTTGCTGGTTGGAGGGTGGCAGGTGTTGCGGGTGAGAAACAAGATTCTTCTGCTGTTCCAGTGGGTTCCAGAGCCAACCGGAGGTGAGGACGTGGGATCTTTATCAGGTGGGACTCTGAGCTCGGCCAAGAACGTTCCAACATCCATTTCCCCAACTCCTGAGATACCGGAGACCCCCTTTGTTGCAAGACTTCGAACAGCTGGCAGGAGGGTGTTCAGACGCTGGTGAGAAAGGGCTCTCGCTCCTCGGCTCTGGTCATCACCGGACGCGGAGCTTGCTGGACTGGGGAGGGTGAGTACACGGACACCGTGCAGGTGTTCCTGCCCTGCGTTTGGGGACATCGAGCTCACATTCCTGCTAGTGTCCCTGCTGTTGGCACAAGGAGTCCCGATCCCAGTTCAGAAGCAGCTGTTCCGGGAGGAGTGGACGCAGGCAGCCCTGAGTCAGCAGAGTGGCCCCCCGGCCCTCTTCCCACCACTGCGCATTTTCTGACCAGGAAAAGGATATTTGCGTACAAGGCAAATGAGAATAAAAGTAGGCTCTGGAAATGCCAGGTTTGTGAAAATTCGGGGTTCAGAGGAGCGGCGAGCAAACTAAAGCCTCCTTCTTTGTGCGAAGCCGCCGCTCCCTGATCCTGGATGCGGCTCGGGTCCTGCTGGCCTCACCAGCGAGGCGACCAGACACACAGAACTATGGAGGACGTGCCTGCTCACAGGGGGACGAGGGATGGCAGCTGTGGTCGCTGGCCCCCTGCAGCTGTGCTGTCCAGTGAGGTGCATGCTGCCGGTCACTCTGTCAGGGGCCCCTGCTCCCGGGGCTCCTGGCTCTGCCCTGCTCCATGAGACACAGCAAATGTTCCCAGATCAGAAGCTCCTCTGCGTGCTTCCCATGCGTGTGCAAGGTTGGGGGCAGTCAGAGACCTGTTTGTGCCGTCTCAGCCTCCTGTCCTAGCTGATACCTGTTCCTTAAAACCCCGTGGGCTTCCTGTGTGTCGGACTATGATATATTCTGTTCAGACAGAGACCCACCTGCTCTGCTGTGTTTTGTTGGCTGATATGTTCTGCCCGAATTCCAACATTTAATTTTTTTCACATTAATGTTATCAACATTTTCATGAAGCTAAAAATATGTGGCAACATTGAAAGGATTTTATAGTTTTATACTAAATCTGCATAGGTCCACTTCTTTGGGCCCCTCCCTGCCTGTCCTGCACCAGCCGTAGGACACAGTCTCACGTCTGGCTCGTTTCTGACGCACGTCTGGGTGAGCAGAGACTCGAGGACACTTCCTCCCCAGGGCTGGTGGCTGTATCGCCTCGAGCTCAGCGTTAGTTACAGCTTTTTTTATGTGGAAGTAGGTATTATAAATATTTATAAATACGAATAAAACGTCCAAATCTCAATGAACCACCCTGAATTTGGACAAGAGCAAACGTCCGGGAAACCCAAACCTCTAAGAAGTCCGAGCATCTCCCCTCCCCCGCAGCTGCCGAGCATCCCCGCCACCGGCCGCTGAGTCCCCTGAGCACCCCAGGCAGCCTCTGTGATTTCCATCTACACTCTTTTCTCCAGCACAAGTCGTGTTGCCTCATCTAGATCACCAGGAGCGATGGAGTCCCGGGCGCAGGTGTTGCCGGCCAGGACTTCTCTCAGAGGACGGCCGCGTCCCCACCAGCTGCAGGCCCGCGTCCCGGTCATCCCCCAGGAGCCCGCCACTTTGTGTCTCCGCTCTGCCAGTGATGGGTTCCCGGCCGTGGCCAGACCCAGCTTTGGTGAATTAAATGCCACGAGCGTTTGCTCACAAGACATCCCGTGGACGCCCCGGGTGCGTTTCTTTCGGACGAATAGCGGAGGGGGGGTTTGCTGGGGGAGACGGTGCATGGGTGTCTCATTTTCAGAGGCTTCTGGACACTCTGGTCCGAAATGCCGGCATTATTTCCCACTTCTATGGCAACACTAAGATGGCGTGGTGGGTTAATTTGCGTTTTGCTGATGACTAATGATGCCGAACATGTTCTATGTGCTTATTGGCCTTTGGCATGTCCTCCTTTGTGAAGCACATCTTTGGTCGTGTTTGGGTCAGGCTGTCTTCGTGCCGTTGTGATTTTGTGATTCTCCGTGCATCCTGAAAACTCGTCCCTCCTCGGGCTCCTCCTTCTCAGGTTTGCGGAGCTGTCCGTGTCCTTCATCTGCATGTGGACAAACACAAGGTTTCCATTTCAATCCGTCCTATTTACCATGCTTGCTTCATAGCTACCCTGTTTGTGTCCCAAGAAGCCGACGCCTGGCCGCAAGGCATGAACTTTCATTTCATTTTACTGCCTGTTTGGTTTGGCTTTCGCGCTGCTGACCGCATCCTGCTCTCCCCCGACGGTTGCACTGCCCTGGGGCTCCCCTTGGAGGAGGTTGGGCTTCTGTGTGGGGCTCTGGGCTTGGGACTCCTACTCCCCCACACTTCTGCATGTGGTCTGACAGGGCGTTTGCAGTTTTACTGACTTAAGATCACTTTTTAGTCTCAGTTCTCATGAAGGGTTGTACATGAGGCACGTGGTGTCGGTTCAGGCCCTGCCCCCCGTGTGGCCAGGTTTAGGATTCTGCTGTGGCAGGGGCGCTGTTCCCACCCACAGCCCTGAATGGGGGCTGGGACCCTCGGTACCTCCAGAGGTGGGGGGGTTCCTGGCCCCCAGAGGAGTCAGGCCTTGGCCGTGTGCCGGCGACTCGGTCACTCAACTCCTGCCGCCCCCCGGGACCTGAGGGCCGGCCCCTGTCCCCCAGCCCCGTGTGAACTTGTCACTGATTTGAGCCCTGTCTTTGCATCCCTGTCCTGCAGTGTCCCTCGTGGCCAGGCGTGGCTGTGCAATGGGGTCGTGGGAGACAGACCCCCGCCCTGCTGTGCGTTGAGAGCAGGAGAGGCCCTCCAAGAGCAGCTCCTACGTGTGTACCCGGGTTTTTCCCCCGCAGGGGGTCTGGCAGCCCTGCTCCGCCCCATGTGCACAGAGGACACGTTCCTGCCCCGTGTGCATTACCGCCTGGAGGGGACACAGAATGTGCGTTAACAGTCACAAACGAGCTTTTCCTTAGAGGCGGCTGCATCGGTGGGAGGAAGGCCTGTGGGAATGAAAGGGCGTGACATGGATGAGGGGCCGCCCTGCAGGCGGGGAGAGAGTCCCGGCTTCCACTGGCGCAGGGGAGGGCCTGCAGGCTCTGTGCCGGGAGCCAAAGCCCCTGCGTGCGTGGGGAGCTCCCACAGCTGCAGCCCTAATGCGTGTGGACATCAGGACAAGTGTTAATTTTGCATCAGAGAGTTAAACACGATGACCCGTGAAGTGCTGGGCAGGGCCCACTGTGTTGAGTCTCCACAGTGGCAGGTGGTAAAGGATGGGCGCGCGCTCTCCTCCCGACTCCTTCAACGCCCCTGAGTGTGTGCCCTGCGGTAGCTGCTCCAGGGGCATGCAGTGACCCCGTCTCATCCATTCGTTACAGGGAGGGTGCATGTTGGGTTATCGTTCCTATTTTCAGAAGAGCAAGTGTACGGCCTCGAGGGGCCCACGATTGTGCAGTCCCAGGTCGCTATGCACGGATGCGGCTAAAAGTGGGCCTTAAAGAGTGTGGAAGTCATCTGTCACTCCCTCCCGCGGCAGCCCCGGAACCGCCTCGCGGGGACGCGGGGCCCTTGCCCACACCCACCTCCTTGCAGACCCGGGGTGGAAACCGAGAGAGAGACAACACGCAGCCTGGAGAGGGGCCCTGGCAGCTTCTGAAACGAACGGGTTGCCGGTTGGAGGGTGGCCACAGGCCCGCTGGCCTTGCTGTCCTTGCCGCGCTGCAGAAACCACGTCCGGGGTCTGCGGACTTCCTTGGGCGCTTAGTGCCGAACGTTGGGGAAGCAGGGTCCGCCGTGTGCGTGGGAAGGATGGGAGAGCTGCTAGCTCATGACAAGAGCTTGGCGTCTGTATTTGGTTGTCAACGAACAAACCACACACGTCATTGTGTCCGGCTACGCTTGGTCTGTAGGATGCGTGGATGCCGGGCGAGAAGCCCTCACTTTCCCACGGCAACGTGGCTGCCATCTCGTGGCTCTGCACTGCATGGTCTCGACAGCATCACCAGGCTCGTCTCACTGCCACCTGCACTTACCTGTCCCAGGTGTTGGCAGGTAGAGCCCATGTGGACCCTGACCCTGAGGCAAAGGAAGCAGACGGAACATTGGTTGTGTCGCTAGTTTGATGAAGGGGGTGGTGTGCTTTCCTCATCCGGAGTTTCCTGCTGTTCACGCACAGATCCCGCCAGTGGGACAGTGGGTGGGTCAGAGTTCTGTGTCGGCCCGGAGGCCACGTCCTAGTTGTTGACTCAAACACTCATCCAGGTCTTGCAGCCAAGACACTGGGTAGAGGGTACTAAACTCTATAGTTAAGTGACTGAATGAAGGAGATTATCCGGGATAATCTGGGTGGGCCTGATCAAATCAGTTGAAGGGCCTTCAGGACAGAGCCGAGGCTCTGGCGAAGGGCAGCGTTGGCGTGCGTCCTTCCTGACGGGCTGCCCAGGGATGTTACACGTGCCCCGCCAGACCCCAGTCTTGTTAGCTGGTGCCCTGCAATAGATCCTGCCAACACCGAATACGCATCTCTCACCAGTCGAGCCCCGACCAGCACAGCTGGGGAGCAGAGTCAATGCTGACAACGTGTCTCCAGCTGAGCGAGGCCCCTTCTGGTTCTAGGGCCTCAGACCCCACACCGAGGCCATGTCGGGGCCAGGGCGCCTCTCTGGGCACGTCGACAGGCTTCATTCCTAACCCGCCCCCACGGCGTGGCTGACTCTTCATTTTCCCATCCGTCAGGTTGGGAGCAGCAGTCTCGACCGAGCACGGCCCGCGAGAGACGTCCCCGCGGACAGAGCGGGCTTCCCGCACGCAGCAGGCCCCGAGCCCCGGGGAGTGCCCCTGCACACTCGGACGGGGACGGCTAACAGGGTTTGCTTTTGTACAGTACGAACCGCATCTGAGGACGAGTCGACGCACGCTGCCTGCACCGTCCACAGTGCATGGGGACGGGGAACCACAGGGATGCCTCGGGGATTCTTTGGAAAGCCGGCATCTTCGAGCGCCGTGCTCTCCTGTCAGGCAAGCCTTCCACAGGATTCTTGTGTGATGGGCCGGTCCTCACGGGTCTCTTTCAAGTCGGGCCGGAGGCTGAGGTGGAGCTGCGTCTGTGCAGAGCCCGCTTGCGGCGGTTCTGACGGGAGGCTGGCAGGTCCCGGGCCTTTTGTTCACGCTCAGCAAAACAAGCCCCGCCGACCACGCGCGGTGTTCCTGGGGATTTTCCAGAGGCCGTCTCTGGAGGCTGTCTTTGCACGCCCTGCCTTCATGCACCACCAGCACCTGGCTGCCGCCCGCGGCGGGGGCCGCGGTCACAGGTCTGGGCACTCCTGCCTCCCGTCTGTCATCACCAGCTCCAACTGCTCCTTGCTTCCCAGCGCAGGGCCTGCACCACCCCCCCACCTGCCTTCCCCTCGCCCTACACCCCTCCCCTCCCTCGCCAGCGCCAGTGGACCGCACCCGGACGCCCTCACGGAGAACAGACAGGGGAGTCTAATCAGCCCCACGCCCCTTCCCCAGTGGCCAACGTCCCCATCCCCCACCATCACCTTGGGATTGGATGCAGTTTCTTTTTAAGCATCGGCGATTATCAGGATCCTAGAGAAAGGCATTCCTGCACACTTTTCCTTAAAGGGGACTCTTTCTGCCCTCACAATAGCTCGGGGTGGGGGGAGCCCTCCGATGAGGGTGGGCTTTGAAGAGCACCTTCTCTCCTGAGCCGCAGGAACAGTGGCCAGACGCACGTGTCCAGAGATCACCTTTTTTTTTTTTTTCTTACAATACAGTTCTAATTTTTCTGGGAAATTTCAGATTTCAAGTGTCCTTACTTAAGAGCAGTTTCTGCTGTGATGGTATTTTTTTTTGGTACAAGATTTGACCTGGGTCATCACCTTGTAATTTGCAAACCCTAAACCTCTCTCTAATCGGGACCCCAAATGTTTCTCAGTTGGCCTCATGGCTTTCCGGCTGTCCTCAGGGAAACGCTTTTGTCACTGCTTTGAATGGGAAACCCCAATTCTTGTGAAACATTTCACTTGGTTAAGTTTTGGGGAATAGCTCCCCCCTTGTCACGTGGTCCCTTTCTCCAGGGTCCGTTCCGATCATGGGTGGGTCCTCCTGGGGTCTGTGCCACAAAGGGAATTGGTCTTCTGAATGCTAGAGTGTCCCCAGAACTCCACCTGCATTTCCCTCAGTAAATCAGAGCTCTGTTAATATAATAGCCTTAGCATGCTGTTCGATTTAATTATGCTACCACAGGTCACTTTACGATTATTAAGAAATGCAGAATATGATTATTTATAAGATGCTTAGAAGAGTCTGAGGACCCCGTGGCTCAGTGTAGGGTCAGGAGTTATTGTTTTAAAGGAATTTCTTTTATTTCTCATGCACAGCTTCTGACTCCGGATGTCTGGATCAGCCACGGGTCACTTTATATTAACACAGAACCTTTTCCGCGCCTTCAGAAACATTGTTGCAACACCCCTGCAAGCATCTGGCTCATCAGGCATAATTCCCTAACGGGAGAGTGTTACCATTCTCCTTGGTACAAAAAAAAACTGAGCACGTGTCCCTCGAATAAGTTCAAGGTGCGTTTACCTGTGGAACAGGGCGTTGCTAAAACAGACTCACCAGGATGTTGGGAGACTGGAATCTGTACTGTGTGGTTTCCGTGGCTCCTGGTCACACCCACTGTAACCACCCATCCCGTGACCAACAAGCTCTGGGAGCTGGTGAGCCCGTCCCTTCTCAGGCTCGGGTGTGAAGATAAGACTGTTCAGCCCTGAGTTCCCAGAGAGCCTCGGGGACCCAGGTAGAGGGAGGAAGGACAGGGCCCAGCCCAGTGGGTTCCAGGAGCGTAGACAAGCCGGCCAGCCTGGGGGACGCGGAAGAGGTGGAGGGAGAGTTTGAGGCGGGAACACTTGTCCCAAGGGCTGTATTCTCAGGAAAAGCAACAATGGCATTTGGAGAAGGAAGCCCGCTCCGGCTGAAGAGGGCGGAGCTCTGTCTGCGGCTGCGTGAGCGGCACACGCCTCCCCCTCGGGCTGCCCTCTGGCCCGCTCTGGTTCTCAATTCCCGCTCTTCCTGCCCAAGGCTCACTTGAAATCCTGTCGGCATCAGCTCTGAGCCCAGGTGACCTGGTGCCTCTCTGCACACCATCCGACAGGAGGGATAGCTCCTCTGTCCTTATCGACCTGCCCTGTGAGTTTGGGGTGCCCGGGATCCTAGCGTTGGCTTGGCTTTCTCATCCACCCTCGTGGATTTTCATCGACACTAATGACTTCCACATCTGTGTCCAGAGGGGAGCTCCAGGCCCGGGGCCCCACCTGTCCGCTGGACGACTCCCTGGATGTCCCTCTCACCAAAGTTCCCAGCCCAGACTCCCTGTCTTCCATCCTGACGTGCCCGCCCTTCGAATGCCGGGAGCCACGAGTGGACGGCGCCCAACCTCTCCCCCCCACCCCCTGGTGGTGCCCGGCAGCCCAGGACGGGTGGAGTGACGGGTCAATCGGGATGGGCAGAGGAGTCCTGTGTCTTCCGCACAGCAGTCTGTGCAGGTCCGAGGCCTCCTTGCATGATCGCGTCCGCTGTGGATGAAACCAACAGCCTCGCCAGGCCTTGCATTCCCCAGAGCCCAGAGGGAGTGGCTTTCCCACAGACTCATGTCCTCACTGCCTCAAGGAAGGAACGTGGGTCTGAAACCATAGCTGATTCAAAGGAGCATTTTCCAGGATCTCTCATGGTAATTCATCTCAGAGTTTCCAGGGCCGACCACCTGTGGCTCAGCGGCCATGTGCTGTCTGTGATGGGGCAGGTGAGGTGCCCAGGGGGGAGGCCACCGAGGAGCCCGCCACCAGCCAGCACACACCGACCTGGTCCTGCAGGTCGTGGTGATGACACATGCCATGTGGATCCTGCATGCAGAGCAGCCCAGAAATCAAAGGTTTCCCTCAGAAATTGGGTTTTCCAGTACTTGCACTAATCTTGCCCTTCTAATGTCGGACGAGCATCATTCTGGTGTCGTGTGAGCTCGGCACCCTCAGTGCGGGGGTCTGGGCCTCGGGGGAGAGTGGCTGGTGCCTCCCCATCCTCTGCTTGTTGGGGGGAGGCATGAACATAGTGTAACTCCCCCTTGTTTTCAGTAAGTGCTGTATCAGGACACTCGTAGGAAAATACTTCATTTATGAAAATGTGATTAGAGCCCACCTGGGAATCATTTGGTATCGAGACAGACCTAGTTGTTAGGAAATGTTGCACTATAAGTTAGAAATAATTTCTGTACAGTATATTCTTTACATCTTACTTTATTTGGGTCTCCTTCTGGCTTAGATTATTGAAATGATGCTTGACCATCTGTGACTCTAGTGTTGGACCAAACACCTGCTGCCCTTTGAGTGAACCTCACAGTCATCCCGAAAGGTGAGCAGGTCCCTCCACCTGACCCGTCTTCCCGCCCATCTCTCTCACCATTATCTGTCCATCATCTGCTCACCTCTGAGACCCACACAGTTCTTGTCTCCTCCATGGACGTTCTCCTGGCTTCTTGGGTCTGCCGGCCTCCCTTTGGGCTCTGAACTCACACAGCACTGTGTCTGCAACTCATATTTTCTGTATCCAACTGGATTGGGCCTGGCCACAGTCTCCCGCCCATGTCTTCCCACAACACAACACGCTCACACACAGGAAAGCCCCATTATTCACCTGCTCCCTGAAAGACCAGAGGTACACCCCCCAAAGAGCGAGGTGTGGAAACTTTGAGTCTCTAGACACCCACGTGCCCACCTCTCCTCTCGGTGCTCCTGCTGTAGCAGGTGTCCTTCTTGTGGTCTGCTTAGAAACATGTTTTCCACATTTTTGTTCTTTCTCATTGCTGATGTTGCTGCTTAAAATGATCCCTGAATGTGTGCAGAAATGCTGTCTATTGTTCCTGAGCGCAAGAGGACGAGGGGTGGCCCACAGGGAACACGTGTGTGCTAGGACCACCTCATTCAGGCCTGAGGTTCAGCCGTGGGCTGTGAGGTCCACGTCTGTGAATCCACATTATATATTAACCGGGTGTTGTGACATGGAGACATTCATAAAACAGAGGTTTGTATTGACCAGAATGGGAGGCTCTCAGAGCGTCCCCTGTGCCTCCCAGGGTCAGGGATCCAAAGTCTCTAACTCACTGATCCCACTGATTTCATAGGGACACAGCACCACGAATGACGAGAGTCGGAGAACCTGTCCCCAGTATCTGCTGTGGGGAGTGTCACACGCCCACCTCACGCCCCTCCCATGTGTTCGCAGTGTTCACCTTATGGTGCAGGAAGAAATCCTTGTTTGTGGAGCATGAACTTTAACAAGAACCTGGATTCAGCCGCACAGTGGTGGCCTGGTGGAGCCCATGGATCCCGCCGTCTCCTCACCATGTCCCAGCATTTGGTGCCGGGATGGGCAGGGTTCCCCGTGCTTGGTGCCGGGACAGACAGATGTCCACAGAGCCTGCAGCTCACATCCGGAGGGAGGAGCGCAGGGAGGGGCGCCTCCAGGACAATGTGGCGGAAGCATGGTGGAGATGGCAGGACGGCGGCAGGAGCCCGGCTGCCTGGGCAGCGCAAGGTGAGCCACCAGGGACAGTGCGTGCACCTTAGGGGTCTGTTTGTACAGCTGTGTGCTGTGGAAGCATCTGGACAGATGGAGCAGGACCACCAGGGCCTTCGGGCTAAGCTGTCTTGGTTCCCTCTGGTGGAGGGGGATGCCACGAGCATGGTGGCAGGGTCCACACCATTTTTTAAGATAACTGTTGGCGGTGGAGAAGATAATGGGGTGGCCGATGTGGGCAGGCCCTCCCTGTTGGTGGGCACCCCGGTCAGCCGGCCCCCCCCATGTCCAGACCCAAGGTGGGCTGGCCTGTGAGTAGCCGGGAGATGGGAGAGGTGGTGCAGGTTCTAGAGATCTTTCTGCGTGGGAAGGCAGGTGTGGTGGCCACGTGTGAGCACTGTGGCATCGCCGTGTTTGGGGAAATGAGACTTGAGTGGGGAGACTTGGTGCAGAGCATCGGGAAGGTCATGAGAAGGGGACAGCGTGACCTTGAAGGAGGTCCTGGCAGAGGATGAGTTCAGAGCCACCGGCAGACACATCGATCCATGGTTCTGGATGAGCAAGAAGCAAGACCCTTCTTCACATTCACAGTGCAGACACTTCCCTAGATCTCAGGGAGCACAGGGTCATGGTCATGGGGATCCTAGAACCTCGCCAGCAGTTTTGGGCAAAAGAGTATGATCTGAGCCCATCGAGAACACTGGTTTCCTGTTATATTCCTATTGGTTAAGTTTGTGCCTTGATTTCCCGTATTTACACACCTGAGCCCAGGAAAGTAAACAGCTTCACTTAACATCTCCAAAAGCTACAGGTACCCTGACCCTGCAGTCTGGTCTTAGCTCAGCAGCTAGCATCGTCCACTTGAAGCATGAGTCAGCTCACCCGTCTGCCGCAGATCTCACTGAGGTCCTCCTGGCTCGCTCTGGCCCCTCTCCCACAGTCCTCTCCAGCCTCGCCCTGCTGCACACGCCCCACACGTGTCCCTCCTCCGTGCCTGAAAACGGCAGACTCTGTTAGGACGGGGACTCACTCTGCTACAACAGCCATGCGTGCTGGCTCAGAGGTTCATCAAATAGTCAGGTAAAGCTCTTTCACATGGCCATCCCCACGGTGGCTTTCTATCCATCTGTGGCCGTCCATTCCCTGGACCCTCTGCTGGACCTGCCCAGACATGCGGATAGGGGAGAGGACTCACGCAGGTGCTTTATGGGCCCTCAGTGCATGGCCACAGCCGGGCCGGTGCTCGGAGCTAATGCATCAGCCCGTCCAATCCCCACAGCACACCCAATCCACGTGTTGCACGGAAGCGTGGAGTTAGACCAGGGGGAGTCAGGGCCATCCACATCCAGGAAGGACGGCTGCAGGCTTCCGGCCTCCCTGCCTCCATCCCACCCTGTCCCCACCGGCCATTCCACACTGTCCCTCCACGAAGGACAAGTGCCCCCTCATCTGTATGCTCTGTCATGTCACCCAGCTCTGCTCAGACGGCCCCTCTCCCCCATGCGCAGCCCCCGCAGCACTCCCTGCGTTTCTTCTCAGTTCTTTGTGGCACGGACCACTAAGACAGTCTCGCCCTTCTAGATGTCCGTCACCTGTCTGTGCCCGCACTAAATGTAAGCTGCGTTCAGGTAGGGCTATTTTCCGGGGGTGGCGCACCGCAGAAGTCACCGGAAAATGGCAGCAGGGAAGTTGGTTTTACAACCAAGTTCCCTGAAAGGCTCCTCCCTCTGAAGACACAGAGCCCTTGTCTGTGGTGTTCTCGGAGCCTAACTCCGTCATCCTGCCAGGTTACTAATTGGTAACACAGGAAAACCAACACTACATTTTGGCAATTTGCTCAAACATGCAGTGGAATTAAAATCATTTCTCTGCCGGCTACGAGCGACTTCATATCCTCCTCAATCAATGCAGACCCAGAGCGGCACTCAGCCAGCCACGGAAACATGCCCCCGACGACGGCTTTGCTTTGGGAGAACTGTTTCTTTTCCTCTCCTTCCTTTCTTTCTTTTTTTAAATGAAACATATTTGGTTTTTAGGAATTTTGCCTTGTAAACTTGGGAAATATTTTGGTTCTTGACAGATACATTTGTGTAATTGGGGTATAAGAATAGAGGTTATTTTTTTCCAGTATTTTCCAAGTGGTGTGGTGGTGTGTTTTGTACTTTTGTTTCTAGGGTTGCATTCTTGAGAGTGCAGATTTTTTTGTTAAGGGACATGCAGGACAATTGGTACAATATGAAGGCACTCCAGATCAGCCCTGCCTCATAGAAATAGAATGTGAGCCACATGGGGAATTTTCAATTTTCTAGTACTCACAGTGAAAAAAGTAAAAACACATAGAGAACATTGATTTTAATATGTATTCTATTTAACCTGGAACATCCAAAATATTATCATTTCAACATGTACTTAATAGAAACAATGTTGCGAGGTATTTCACATCCCCCTTTCATACTAATTCCTTGAAGCCTAGTGTGTATTTTATATGTAAACCTTTCATGTGCCCAGCGGCCACGGAACTGGATGGCTCGGACACAGCTTATGGACCAGATTGGGCTGTCGTCTTGCTCACAGTGACTCTCGAGTGAAGGACGGTTTTCACATTTTTAGGTGGTTGAAAAAAGAAACACAGAAGATGCAACAGGGATCCTAAGTTATGATGTGTAGACTTATTATAGTTACTTTTTAATGACTGACATGCATATTTAATTTTTTCTCAGTTTTAACTTCAATAGCAGAAGAGATAGATATAATCCACATAAACAAAAGCTCTAGGGGCATTTGAAAACCACAGGCCTGGTGTGATCCCAGGTAAGGGGACAACCTGCTCAGGGAGGCGGTCAATAATTAAGGCAACACTGCCCGAGGCCATGTCACCTAGTACCACATCACCTGGAGCCCTGTCACCTGCACTGTATCACTGGGTACCACATTGCCAGGGACCACATCATCTGGTGTCACATTGCCTGGTAGCACATCACCTGGGGCCACACTGCCCGAGGCCTTGTCACCTGGTGCCACATCACTCGGGCCCTCTCATTCCCTACCACCCCTCTCTGTGCCCCTTCTTGTCCACAACATCTCTTGTTTGCAAAGGTCAAGTTAGTGTACTTCATTTTCCCTTAAAATTGTTGCAGAGAATATTTTCTGTTTAGTCATGTGTTACGGCTGTCCTCACCCTCTTTAATAGGCTTCAGTTTAGCCTGAGAAATCCTCCAAGATGAAGTGGCTGAGGGTTCCCTTTAAAGAGATTTCCCATAACTCAGAAAGGAGGCATTGTCTACGTCTTCATTTTATAAGATGACCAGTTGTTATCGCTTGTGTCTTAGGTGATCTAATTTGGAACCCCATTATTAATTTTCTCTTAAAATAATCCTGGCAGAACACGAGAATGTGTGCCCAGAAATTGCAGCAGGAGGGCAGACCAGGCGGCTCTTGGCAGACCCGGGCAGGTTTTGCTCTGAAGTCAGTGGGGACTTACCTGGAGAATCACAGCCTGGCTGAGTCTCCTGATTCTGGTGTCCTCGAAATGGCCGCTCTCAACCCCTCTGGCGGGTCCCTGAGGGGAAGTCTGGTCTTTCTCAGGATGGCTGTGGGCACCAGACGTTTGTGTGCCTCCCTCCCTCAGCTACCCCAGACGCCCAGGAGCCCCTGGTTTCCCTTCGCCCCGGGTGGGGACCAGCTCCCTGAACATTGTCCCTGCATCCCAGTGTCCCTCAGATTCCCTGCCGAGACCCTGGAGGGCTCCAGGGAGCCTGTGAACTCTTGTGTGGGTGGTGGGCACACTTCCTAGCACTTGCCCATCTCCACATGTTAAAGAGTGATGTTTGGAAGCATTTTGTTTCAGCACCGTTCTCCCTGGCTGGGTGTGGGCAGCTCAACCCGTGGTGAGGAATCCGGAGCAAAGAGGCAGGTGAAATCTCGGTTCCACGTGCCTGAGCTCTCTCAGAGCAGCCCGCTGACGGCCCCACCAGTGGCGTGGCTGGTGCCCCGTCCGGGTCCCTTCTCCCGGCTGCGGCGCCCGGTCCCGGGCAGGGAGTGCCATGCTGACGGCGCGCTGCTCGCGTCACCAGAGATTACGATTCCTCTGAGGCACCGGGAGCCGCCTTGCCCGGGAGCCACGCAGCGCCACTCAGTCAGCGGCTGGTTGGCCGGGTGCGCAGACCTGACCGCCTGACTCCCGGTGGGCTCTGCTCCACTGTGCCCTTAGTGCTCCAGACGAGAGCCGAGAGCCGGTTCTCAACGCGAACCCAGCCATGGCATCAGCAACGATGCCCCTTCCGGGAACTCGCCGGAGAGGCAAACTCTCAGCGCCCCCAGACCTACTCAATCGGACACTCCAGGGTGGGGCCCAGCAATCTGTTGGATGGGCTGCGGAGCCTCCTCAGGATCCGGGTGGGTCTCCTAGCGGCTGGGGCCCCCGCCTTGCTCAGCTTTAGCCCCTGCCCCATCCCGCTTCCCTCCCTCCCTCCCCTGGAGCATCGCCCCTGGAGGTCACTTGCACAAACATCCTCGCCCCAGGCTCTGCTTCCAGGAACCCAGGTGGTTCTTCTCACCGCATCAGGTAATCTCCAAATCAGAAGAGTTGCTAAAACCCCCCGCCCCCAACACATACCTTTTACCTTTAAAAATTCAGTAAAGTCAAAGGAAAAAAATCCCAGAAGGAAATAAATCCATTAATTGGGAGATTTTTTCCCAGACCATATAAATACCACTTTTATACTAGAAATGAGGTCACACGAGGGCGTTTCGACTTTGTGTAGTTCGCTGTCTGACATGGCAGCCACTGGCCAGACACGGCTCCCGAACCCTGGAAGCGTCACGGCGGGGGACTGAGACACGCCCCACAGATGAGTTCTGTGATCGCAGACTCAGCGCAAGGCCCCTCGTTAATAATCATTCAGCCTTGATTACATGTTGAAATGATAGCATCTTGGATATATTAGGTTAAATAAAATATGTTATTAAAATCAGTTTCACCTGTTTCTTTTTGTTTCTTGTAATGTGGCCGTGGAAAATTTACTCATACACACGTGGCTTGTGCTGGATTCCTGCGCTGGATGCCTGTATCCTCCCCTGGTCTGGCGGACCCCAGAACAGTGAAGGACTCGCCAGTCTGCTGTCCCAGAGGCCAGAGGAGGCTGAGTGAGAGGAGGTTTGAAACTGGAGTGGACGAGACCCCGGTGGCCTTGGCATGCTCGGCCTGTGGCTCCCTGCGTGGGAACGAAGGTTCCGGAGCAGCGTTTCCCAGTTCAGCTCCTCTGAGCATGCTTCCCACTGGTCCCTGGCTGCTGGATGCGGTGCCATGAGTGCTGATGGCAAGCCACGGTGATTCTAACCCCACACGACGCACATCTGGAAGATGCAGCTTGGGGACCATACATCCACTCCGTCAGGACCGTGGCAGATTTTCGCAGCAGGAAATTCCACACTGTCCCGCGGGTATGGCCTTGTAATGCTCTACAGCCCCATTGGCAGGAAACTCCTCCTCATATTTGCAGTTTGAACTGTTTCCTCCCGATCTTTCCAAAAAGCAGAGGAAGAGCAGTTGGTCGCCATACTGAGCGTAAAGTCCTTTGGGTAAATCAAAGGTGAAGCTTGCTTTATCCCTTATGTTTCTGTTCCATGAGATAGACGACCCCGGTTCCTTGAATAGAGACAGTTGTGATTGTTTTTCCAATAAAAATCAGAACAAAGGCAAACTGCAAATGTCCATTTGATGAAGTATGTAGGTAAATCATGAGGTTTGGCCGTCCAAGGGAATCTGAAGCCACCACGTAATATGATTGTGCTGTCTATGAGATCCAAATCTCAGGGGAGCGACATTTTGAAGAGGTCTCTGTTATTGTTGCCCATGAAGTCCTTCTATTTACCTCAAAATACTGTGTGTGGGTATGATTAAAACCGAAGGGAGAGTTCAGGTGCCTGTGAGGTAATTCAGGATGCTCCAAAAAGTGATGGAGTCCTTGGGGTCACCTTGCTGGGCTTCTGCCCACTTCACTAGACGGTGCACACGGGCACCGTCTTGGTCTAACCACAGGGGCTCCCGTGGTTGTGCCAGCTCAGAGTGGGCCCCTTGTGGTGTTGGAAACGAACAGCGTGTGGCTGTTTCCAGGACCCGGGTGAGACCCAGCCTCACACAAGACCAGCTATGGAATTTGTAGGGCCCAGTGAAAATTGAAAACTTGGGACTCCTTGTTCAAAGTTGGTTAAGAATTGGGGCGCCTGGGTGACTCAGTCGGTTAAGCGTCTGCCTTCGGCTCAGGTCATGGTCCCAGCGTCCTGAGATCAAGTCCCATATCGGGCTCCCTGCTCGGCGGGAAGCCTGCTTCTCCCTCTCCCACTCCCCCTGCTCGTGCTCTCTCTCTCTCTCTGTCAAATAAATAAATAAAATCTTTAAAAAAAAAGTTGGTTAAGAATCTCGAGACGGCCATGGCAAAGCATTAAACCAAGCACAAGGCCTTTCCAGGCATGGCCCTTGTGTGACTCGGCCTTACAGGAGGAGTCAGCGCTCGGGTCCTCTCCTTGGCCGAGCACAGCACTGACCCCACGGGGAAGTGTAATGACGCCGGGGGTCATCTGGGAAGGAGGGCTGACCGAAGTGTGTGGACCAGGAGTGCCCAGCAAGAGGCTGGACAGAGCTTTTCTCTAGGCTTTCTGACCAGAGAGAGAGGAACTGACTCTCATTACTGGAGAGGAGAGAGTACCCTGGAAAGCAAATATCTTTGCTGTGCTTTTATCCCCTCCCTCGCTCCCTCCCTCCTCCCGTTTCTCTCGCCTTGATTGCAGCTACTCTCCGCACGGGTTGGGGCTGTCACGTCGGGACACGGGGTTTAGTAGCCTTAAAACAGCTATGTCAAAAGCACCCCCTTTTGCCCCATTGAAGTTACAAGATATTAAGAATACAATTATTTTTGACCCCTGTATAAGGCAGGGGTTAGGGGCACTGACCCCTCACGCAGCCCAAAGTCCACACGTAACTTCTGAATCCCTCAGAACGTAACTGTGTTGCCTGGAAGCCTTCCCGTAGCATGACTGTCAGTTATCCCATATTTTGTGTGTATGTATCATAGGCTGTGTTCTCACAACAAAGTAAGCTAGGGAAAGAATGTTACTCAGAAAATCACAAGGAAGAGAAAGTACATTTACAATCCCGTCCGGTATTTATGGCGAACAAGCCGCCCCGGCAGGTCGCGCTGTGTACTCCGTATCTGATGCTGAACAGCTGTCTTGAATGCGTCCCCGCTCAGTATCGTGTTCCTCCAGGCACGCTGGTGGCCCTGTGCTTGCAGACTTCCTCCTGCCACTTCCACGTTCCATGGAGCCAGCGTAGGAATGAGCCAACCAGCGGCTCAGTCCAGACAGGCTGGTGTTTTTAGACAAGGCCAGGTGACCCGGTTTGAAAGAGCCACGGACTGGTTCTATGCCTACAGAGGTAATCAGTATCCTCCTGGGCCATCTTGGTTTTGACTCTGGTTGAGGGAAATGCACCCTCCCCCCGCCCAAGAATAGGCGTTATCTGATTTCACGTCAGGCTCCCCCAGGAGAGGATCTGCCCGTCGTGCGTCGGTGACAACTCCATCTGCTTCTGTGTTCTTCTGAGCGGGGACCCTTCCCTCTTGGCGTCTTCTGGCACCTGAAAACACCCAGGAGCGATTATCTGCTGCAGCATCCTCTGCACCCAGGTGCTGGTGACTCACCCCATCTCCCTGCAAACCAATTCATTAAGCGTGCTTCATTTGGGACGAGCTGAGAGGAAGGGTATATTTAAAAGTGGCTTGGCAGGGGCCGTGTGATTTTACAACCAGGAGGGAGGGAGATGCGATTTAGTTGTGACTTGAACACCTGTCCTTAGCAGCCAAGAATGCGGCCCATGTCAGCATCCGGCCAAGGGGGTGTTCGATACCCATATCGTGCAATTTTCAAAATTAGGTTTGTAATTAACTGCACAATATCTCCAGGGAATTCTGGAAGGACAGCCAGAGAAAACCTTGTTCTGTCCTATCAGATACCACAAGGCATCTCATGAAGTTTCCCGAGAACAGAAAAATCTCCCCGGAGGAAGATTGGAGTTCTTCCGTGCTCTCCCGGTGTTGGCTGGGGGCCCGGCGTTCTTGCCGTCTCTGACATTCTCCACACGGTCTTCGTTCCACTTCTTCAAGGTTTGGGTTTAGCTCTCCTCCTGAAACAACTTCTTCATCAACTTTTAAGTCCATGAGAATTTTTAAGGAAAATCTAATCTACAATATTTTGTGAGAACCACCTGAAGGTCAAAAAATACTGTCGGTTCCCTACTTACAACTTGTTTTACTGAGACTTCCTTCTTAGATTTGTGTCTGTACGTTTTAATAAAATAGCCAAAAACCGGTAAGCTGGAAAAGGACCCAGAGCCCCACGTCAAAAGCCCTGGACCGTGCTAAGAATTAACCCCCTCGGGGTTTGAGGGTTGCATCATCCATTGGATACAATCACGGCACAAATGGTGTGAGAAGGACAATAGGAGACTATTGAACAATTTCACGGCCGCGGAAACCTTCCGAAGAGTGTTGGAGTAGATGGATGAGACCTGACATGTCCAAGGAGCAGCCTCGGAGCAAAGCACCGTAATGGACTCGCCGGGAGCTGCCCTGGGAGCCCACGCCATCCGCACCCATTAACTGCTGGCTTGCTGGGGGACGCGCTGCACTGTGACAAGCATGCCCACCATGCAGCACCTGCTCGCCAACAGCTTACAGTCAGTGCAGATTTGGTCAGACGGGTGGAATCCAGCCACCGGTTCCAACAAGGGACCCAAGCACCGGTCCCACAGGCTCCGAAAGCCTAGCTGCAGGCGCCCACATTCAGACTTGCTCTGTAGACCCATCTCCCATGGAGGCTCCTGGGAAGAGCGGTAACGCGCACACTCAAGGACCGGAAGCGCGGGTCAGGGAAGGCGCCGTGGACCTTGCAACCAGAGAGGCCCCAGAAATGGCCACGGAAGAAATCACTGCAGGTGCTTCCTGTTCAGACGCTGTCTCCCGCAGCTTCTCACTGGAGGAAGGAGGGGAGGCTGGGATGAGCGGGCTGGGCGTTCTCGTTTCTGCCACGCGTACTGATACTTGGCAGCTGTGGACTGAGTCACCCAGAGGAAGCCTCGGCACCAGCCCCTTCAACCGCTAGGATGGGACGTGGTGCTGGAGGATGGCTGGTGCTCATAGTAGGTCTCTCCGTCCAGGGCACCCAGCTAGACTGCAGCTCCCGGTCCCCTTGCACCCACCCATCCACGACCTGCCCGGCAGTTTGGGGACAGAGGATGCCACTGACAGCCATGGCCCGTGAAAGAAGCCGTCCTCTACTCTCCTTTGCAGACTCAGGCCACGTGAAGCTGGCCACGAACGACTGCAGGGAGCAGCCCTGCCCTGTGATTTGGGAGAAGTAAACTTCGGTGTCATCAAAGCACTAGATGCTTGTGTCCGTCGGGCCCTGACTGTGCCCTTCCCAAGGCACAGTAAACTCGGGCGTGAGAAGAAACGTCTTCTTAAAATACTTCCACAAAGACCGAATGGATACACTGAGCAGGTTTGTCGGGACAGCAGTAATAGAGTAAAGCGGCAGAGGAGTAAGGTTTAAGGAAAGGTCTTCTTATCAACAACGTGCTTGCTGTGCTAAGGTCTCCTTTCCCGGCGTTTTGGACCGGAGCCCATCCGGGGGCCTCGTGTCCCCTCCTGTCCCGGGTGTGGCCGCAGGTGTCTGTGGGTTTGGCTGGCTCACAGCAGGGGTGCCCTGGGAGTGTGTTCTTCCAGTGAACTGGCTTCTGTCACGAATCTTTAGGAACCCAAAAGAGAGAAAAGAAAGAATACCCATTTGTCATTCAATCAATAAATGCCCCCCTTTCTACCTTGAAATACAAAAGAGGGCAAATTCCGTGTCTGAAAGGAATCCAAGAGGTCTTAAAATAAACCACAGAGATGAGACACAACCGGGGAAATGGAAAGAGCCCCAGGTATTATTCCTAGAGCCCGCCGGGCTCCTCAGGCTGTGATCCACGGCTATTCCCGTGGGGCCAACCAGAGGCACCTGGTGCCCCCTCGCAGGCGGGGACCTGTTCATTCCCAGCGTGCAGGGAGGCAGGTGCCTCGGAGTCTTTGTGCACCTGAGGTGATAGTGAACTGAGTAGGTGCGACTGGGGTCTAGATCCTGCATGCACAGCTCCGGTCACCGTGACAGCCACGTGTAAACACAGACTTGCAAGGGGAGTCCTGCCGGCATGAAGGTAGGCCTGGGGGCTGGGGGCCGCAGCAGAGCTCTTGGGTTTCCTGGGGGTGAGTCTCCCTTTCTTTCTGATTTCCAGTTTCTTGTCTGCAAAGTGGAGGTGTTGTCCCAGCTCTGCAGGCCAGTCGGATGTCTTGAGGCCAGGTTCCACATGCCCGGGAGGTAAGCCTCACATTTTCTTAGGGGCCGTGAGCAGCACTTTCCCAGACATCCTGACCACGGCTTTGCTGGAGCCCCACCATCCAGATGCTTCCAGCTCCTTCAATCTGCGAACATCTGTGCCTTCCTCCAGCAATCTCTCCCCGACCTCCAAGGAGCTAGTGTGGGAGCCATGCTCCCCAATGCCACCTGCTCGCTCGTCTGTGTCCGGGCTTGGTGAATGGTAGGTGCAGCGACTTCCCCTACACCATGCCTCCATCCTAGCGGTATTCACTGAATGAATGAAGGAACGGGACAGAGAGGGGATGAAAGACGGGCTAAGCACTCGTCCTCTGGAAGTGCTAACACATCATGGTGGCCATGCTTCCCATGCTCACTCAAGCTCCTCCCTGTCAAGAGCACTGAGCAACCTGGGAGCGGGCATGGGACTCGGTTTACCTCATCTGGACCCCACGTGTCCAGACAGTGCTCGGAGCAGGACAAAGCTTGGTTGGAGGGGCGAGTGAACGGGCTGTCCATTCAGCTTGGAAGCATGGAGTTGAACGTCTACACCACCTTCCAAAGCCATCTTGCTCCAGTAAACCATCTTTCCAAGATAATCAATATCCCCAGGCACTCACTCCCTCAGGAGGTTCTTAAAACTGCATCAAAGTGCTGCAGTCCTCATGTAGATACACAGCTGGGGGCTCTTCCGAAGGCCAAGTGGCAAGTGTCAAAACACTGAGATTGTTTATCTAAATCTAGCACAGGATCCTCCTTCCCTGTTAATGTTATATTGACAATTACATGGAGCACTGGGTGTTGTACAAAAACAATGAATTGTGGATCACTGCATCGAAAACTGGTGACTAACATAACATAATAAAATAAATTTAAAAAAAAAAAACACCCAAATACTGCTTTTAAAGAGTTTAGACCATGGTTTGCTGGAGACTAAGATCAAGGGAGTGTTTCCTTCACCTCCATCTTGGGAGTTTGATTTGATGACGTGTTTCAGGCTGCCTGTAGTGGGATCACAGTGTTTTCATTGAATGAAAGATGGGGGACAATGGGGATTAACTCAGTCCAATAGCTCAGAGCTTCCCTTGGAGCAAATTTCACCTGTGGCCGGAGCCTGCCCCCAGGAGTTACAAGAGTGTGCACACTGGTGGTGGAAGAGAAAACCAGTTCCGTGACGTTCTAGTGATCCAGAAACTTAAAAGAGGCAAGACTGTGGATTCTCCCAGGGTCTCTGGAGAAAGTCCCCATGGAGGACAGAAGTGCTGCCGTGATAGGAATCCTGGGGTTCCTGGAGCCTGCCTGAAGCACCAAGCATGCTTTCTGTTGAGCCAGAGACATGAAGAGACTGAGGCCACTGGGCTAGGTAGCTCCACAGGGAGAACATACCCACAAGAGCATCTGGGGCCCCTAAAGTGACCAGCGCCCGTGTCTACTGGGACACTGTTTTGTCTTTGAATGAAACAGGTGAGGCACCGCTTCTGACTCGGCAGGTCTCAGGTGCCACCCAGCCCAGTGACAGGAGAGGTAGTCCTCTGACTGGGGCTGCGGACACTCATAAGAAACTTTCTGTCCAGAGGCTGGGACTCTCTGCTAGGATCATCACTGAGCAAGAATGCCAAACCCTGCATTCCTCAAGTTCCCTTGCAGCCAGCCTGCAGGTACTAGGTCCGCCAGTTGGGTGCACCTGCCTGAGATCCCGTGGTAGCAGCAAGGGTGAGACCTGCTCTGCTCACTCGTGGGGCAGGCCCTGCTGTGCCAGGGGGCCAACTCTGCGGTGGTCTTCAGATCAAGGGGCTCTGCATCCCAGCTGTCCCCGGTCACGGGGGCTTTGTGATGCCAACCCCCCAGCCAGAGTTCTCTGATGGCATAGGACAAGCTTCCTCAGCCTTTCCAACAGTTCTGAAGGCCAGTCAAAACCCTAATAACGCTCATTCTTCCCAATGTATTCCCTGAAAATAGACCCTGCCCAGATAAGCCAAATGGTAGATAAAACAGAAAAAAAAAAAATTAATTCCAAAAGCCCAGCAGGGCTGTGCCTCATGGTAATGAGGCTGGAAGCAATAGGGAGGGTCTGTGCTATTGATCGGGTCTCTAAAATATTGGTGTTTTATTTATCATCAATTATTTGCATTAATTTTTATTTCTTTAAAAGATCACACTACAATATTGTCTACTAGATTACTGAGTCTTTTTGATGTCCCCTAAACTTTTGAGCCCAGGCCAGCACCTCATCATCCTGATCCTAATCACTGTGCTGGCTGTGGGAACCATGGTGTGCCAAGAGAAAACCCCAGTCAGAAGTGTGTAAGGCCTCGAAAACTAGAAACTTTACTGAGGCACACGAACATTACTTGAATAAATTGAGAGCAACATCATCTTTCAGTTTCTCTTCTTTCCTAATATATGAGTTCAAGTTTTCAAATATCTCCTTGTACATAAATTAACTGTATGCTGTGCATTTTAATATGTAGGATGCTTGTTACATTCAGCTAAAACTATTGCAAACTACTGCTGCATTTCTGTCATGATTTCTTTTTTGACCCATTGGCTATTTAGGACTCTACTCCTTAATTTCCAAACATATGGGAACGTTCTAGTTGTCTTACTATCATTGTTTTCCAAGCTAACCATATTGTGACAAGACAAGATTCTTTGGATGATTTCAGTCCTTTGAAATTTGTTGTGACCTAGCTTATAACCTGGTCTGTGAAGAATTATTGCACATCCAGTCCTGTGCTTGGAAGAAATACATATTCTACAGTGTTGGATAGATTCTGCTCCTCATGTCCATCAGGTCAGGTGGTTTATCACATCGTTCTGATTTTCTGTATTCATATACATTCTGGCAACACTGAGAATGTTGTGTTAATATCTCTCATGTAGATTGTGGATTTGATTATTTATGCTTTTTAATTTTTTTCAACTTTGACTTTATATATTTGAAGCTGTGGTATAAGTGCATACTACTTTGGAATGCTATACGGTTTTAGTGAATTGACAACTTTATCATTATAATGGGTGTAGCGGAACGACATGTTAAGCCCAAAAACAAGTCTTAATACATTTAAAAAGATTGAAATCCTACAAAGTATCTTCTCCAACCACAATGCAATAAAATGAAAAATCAACAACTGAAGGAAATCTTGAAAGCTCAGAAATATGTGGAAGTTAAACAACACTCTCTTAAGCAACCAATGAGTCAATAAAGAAATCACGAGGGAATTTAGAAAATACCTTGTGATGAATGAAAGTGGAAACAATGTAGCAAGACTTTGGGATGCAGGAAAGCAGTGCTCAGAAGGAGGCTCCTAGCTGTGAATGCCTACATGAGAGAAGAAGATCTCAGATAAACAGCCTCACATTCCACCTAAAGAACTAGAAAAAGAAGAGCGAATCAAACCTGAAGCGAGTGAAAGGAGGGAATAATAAAGATTAACCCAGAGATAAATGTGCCATGGAGTCAAAAGCAACAGAGAAAATCAATGAAAGCAGGAGTTTTTCTTTAAAAGGATAAACGTATTGACAAACTTTTAGTTGGACTAACCGAGAAAAAAATAGAGAGACAACTATAATTACTAAAGAGACAACTATAATTACTAAAATCAGGAATGAAAGTAAGGAGATTACTGACTTTACAGAAATAAGAACAATTATAAGAGAATACTATGGGCAATTTAATGCCGACAAAGTAGGTAACCTAAATGAAACAGACAAATACCTAGAAACACACACAGTACCAAAAGTGACTTAGGAAGACAGAGTAAATCTTAATAGAGCTCTACAAATGAAGAGATTAAATCAATAATAAAAAACCTCCCAGTGAATAAAATCCCTGGACCAGATGACATCACTGTTGAAATCCATCAAACATTTAAAGAAGAAATTAATACTAATCATCTTCAAATTTTTTCCAAAACTGGGAGGAAAGGGAACAGTACTTAACTCATTCCAAGAAGCCACTATTATTATGATACCAAAGTCAGACAAAGACATCAGAAGAAAAGAAAACTACAGGTTTGTGTCCCCTATGAATATAGATGCAAAAATCCTCCACAAAATCCTGGCAACCCAAATCCAGCAGCATATTAAGAGGATTAAACACCATGACTAAATGGGATTTATCCCACGAATACAAGGATGTTTCAATATACAAAAATCAAACAGTGTAATACATCACCTTAATAGAATGAAGGGGAAACATAATTTCAATTGATGCAGAAAAAGCATTTGACAAAATCCAACACCTCTTCAGGAAAAAAACACCCAATAACTAGAAAAGGAAACTTTCTCAACTAGAGAGTACCTCTGAAAACCCGCAGCTAACATCTCACGGAGTAGTGAAGCCTGAAATCTTAACTCCTAAGATCAAAAACAAGACAATGATGCCCGTTCTCACTGCTCCTCTTCAACATTGTATTGGAAGTTCTAGCCAGGATAATTAGGCAAGGAAAAGACATAGGCACCCACACTGGGAAGAAGAAGCAAAACTACATCTACTCATAGATTACATAGATCTATGTACATAGATATGTACAATCTATTTGAGCAAAACATATCTATATACATAGACCTATGTACATACATAGATTTTTTTTTTGAAGATTTTTTACATTTATTTGTTTGACAGAGAGAGACAGCTAGAGAGGGAATACAAGCAGAGGGAGTGGGAGAGTGAGAAGCGGGCTTCCCGCTGAGCGGGGAGCCTGATATGGGGCTCGATCCCAGGACCCTGGGATCATGACCTGAGCCGAAGGCAGACGCTTAACGACTGAGCCACCCAGGTGCCCCAGATTACATAGTCTTATAGAAACTCTGAAAGAGTCCACAAAAAAAAGCTATTAGAGCTAATAAATGAGTCAGCCAAGTTGCAGGATACAAGATTAACATACACAAATAAGTTGTATTTCTACTCATAAGCAATGGACAATCCAAAAATGAAATTATAATTAGAGTTTTATTTAAATAACACCAATAAAGAATAAAATATTTAGGAATAAATTTAACTAAGGAGATGCAAGACCTATATATCAGAAATCACAAAACATTGGTGAAAGACACTTTTTAAAAGAACTAAATAAATAGAAAGGCATCTCACGCTCATGAATTGGAAGACAATATTGTAAAGGTGACAACATTCTCAAAAGCAATCAAGTCAATCCCTATCAAAATCCCAATGGCCTTTTTTTCCCCATAAATGCAAATCCTGATCCTAAAATGCATATGGAATTGCAAGGAACACTGAATAACCAAACAATCTTGAAAAAGAAGAATAAAGGGACATCAAAGATATACAGATTGGGAAGGAAGAAATAAAACTATGTTTGTTTGCAGGTGACATGATAATCTGTGTAGAAAATCTGAGAGGATCAGTAACACAAAACTCCTGGAATTAATAAGTGGTCACAGCAAGGCTGCAGACACAAAGTTAATCCACAAAAGTCAATTGCTTTCATATATACCTGCAATGAACAAGAGGAATCTGATATTAAGAATATATTACTGTTGGGGCGCCTGGGTGGCTCAGTCGTTAAGCGTCTGCCTTCGGCTCAGGTCATGATTCCAGGTCCTGGGATCAAGCCCCGCATCAGGCTCCCCGCTCGGCGGGGAGCCTGCTTCTCCCTCTCCCACTCCCCCTGCTTGTGTTCCCTCTCTCGCTGTGTCTCTCTCTGTCAAATAAATAAATAAAATCTTTAAAAAAAAAAAAAAAGAATATATTACTGTTAACATTAGCTTCCTCCCAAACGAAATACTTAGATATAAATCTAACAATATGTACAAGACACATACAAGGAAAACTGCAAAACTCTCATGAATGGATTGAAGGACTAAGGAAATGGAGCAGTATCCCATGTTCATGGATAGGGAAGTCAGTATTGTCATCAGTTTTGCTCAAATTGACTTATAGATTCAATTAACACAAATTAAAATCCCAGAAAATTATTTTGTGCATATTGATGAGCTGATTCTAAAGTTTATATAGAGAGGCAAAAACCCAGAATAGCCAACACAATATTGAAAGAGAAGAACAAAGTTGGAGAAGTGACACCACTCAACTTCAAGACTTACTGTAAAGCTACAAGACAGTGTGTTATTTGTGAAAAAAAAAAAAAAAAAAAAAAAAGGACAAGTAAATCAACAGAACAGAATGGAGAGTCCAGAAACAGACCCCCATAAATACAGTCAACTGATCATTAACAAAGGAGCAAAGACAAAATGATGGTTTTTCAACAAATGGTGCTATGTATAAGCTACGAGATTGGGTGAATTTATAATGATATGTATCCATCATTATATGATTGTTATTAATTATTATTACTGTATCAAGTTAAACATAGAATAATCATATGATCCAGCATTTCCACTCCTTGGGTGTGTGTGCACGTGTGTGTGTGGCAGCATTATCCACAATAGACAAAAGGTGGAAACAACCTAAATATCCATCAGCAGATGAATGGATAAACAAAGTGTGATATATGATATATACACACAGTGGAATATTATGGCCACAAAAAGGAATAAAGTTCTGACACCGACTGCAACATAGATGAACCTTGAAAACATTATGCTAAGTGAAAGGAGCCAGACACAATAGGCACATACAGTATGGTTCCACTTATAGAAATGTCCTAAAAAGATAACCCCTTTGAGGCAAAAAGTAGATAAGTGGTTGTGAGGGTCTGGGAGACAGGGAAATGAGGTATGACTGCTTAATGGATACGGGGTTCCTCTTTGGGGTGATAAAATGTTCTGTAATTAGACGGTGGTGATGGTCGCAGTACATTGTGAATGTACTAAAAGCCACTGAATTATGCATTTTAAAATGGTTAACATAGTAAACTTAATGTTACGTGAATTTTATAAAACACTGATTTAACAATCCCCACATGTACAAAAATATTAACTGGAATATTATTTTAAACAGTGAACAACTAGAAACAACCTAAATACCCAATAATGACATATGGTTAAAACATTGTGGAACTATACCCCATGAGTATTATATAGACATTTTAAAGATTATTATAAATATGTAGCAAAATGTAATAATTATGTTCAGGAGAAAAGAAACAGAGTACAAAGTTGCATATATTCTATAATAGCAACTTTTATTTATTTATTT
>NC_138375.1:1147480-1172697 GCF_054177405.1 Leptonychotes weddellii
GGTGTCGGGGGCTCTGGAGGGGGGCACCGTGGTGTCAGGGGCTCTGGAGGGGGGCACCATGGTGTTGGGGGCTCTGGAGGGGGGCACCATGGTTTTGGGGGCTCTGGAGGGGTGCACTGCGGTGTCGGGGGCTCTGGAGGGGGCAGCCAGTGTCGGGGGCTCTGGAGGGGAGGCAAGGCTCTGGGAGGAAGGAAGGACCCAGGCTGCTGCAGAGCACTGTGGGCAGATGGCCCCGCCCCACGAGACAGAACACACCTGTGAGGACAGGGTCATAATCACTCCCATGCAGTGGAGACCAGCGTGGACCCAGAGAGCTGTGTGGGTCAGAGCCACCCCAGCGTTGCCGTGAGGCCATCCCCCTGGGACAGGTGTCAGCTGGGAGGAAGTGGGGGGAGCACTGGGGGACTTAGCCAGCCGCACTCAGTCCTTGGGAGCGCGGGCGGCCGCAGGGCAGGGCGCACCCCGGCTTGTCCTGGTGGACGTGCTCAGGAGGAGGCAGCGCCCCCCTGCCCCCATGGGGTCAGGCGTGGGACTGTCTCCTCTAGATCCTGGGGGGCCGGGCAGGGGGGCGCGGCGCCAGGCCCTGTGGGGGGCCTCTGTTCTCAGCCGCGGAGCCCAGCTGTGCTGTTTCCTTTCTCCATCGGGGCGTCCGAGCAAGCCCACCACTCCAGACGCCAGCACACTGAGGCGCGGACTCCTGACTCTGCTTTCGGTCACAGCAGGATTTTGACAGTCGCCAGGCCTTGTCCCCGCCCCCGTGTCCCCACGGCCCCCTGTGTTCCCCAGGCAGCCCAGCTCCAGTGTCTTTCCGCCCAGTGTCTCTCCCGTCCCGTCTCCCCTGCATCCACACCCAGAAGCTGTGCATGCCGTGGTTCTGTGCCGTCACCCCAGCGCTGAGGGGCCGCTGGGCCACTCCGGGGAGGAAGGGTCCTCCCTTTCCCCACCGTCCTCCCTCACGCTCTGGGCAGCCGTCACCGTTCTGTCCACACCCCACACTCCACGGCTCTGCTTCCTCCTGCATGTAACGAACCTTTTCTCGACAGTGCATTCCAACACCACTAAGAGAAAGAGAAAGTTCTGGTGAATAAAAGAAACGTGTTTGTCTTGAACCATTTTTTCTAAAATAAAGGAAACCGTCTCAGGGATTTGCGGAGCCCAGTGAAGACAGAAGCCTGATTTCCTAGCTTACTCGACGGACACCAAAGCTGCAGATGATCCATGTGTGTCCAGGCGTCCTGTCCCATGAAGATGGGAGGTGCGATGTGGAATTGTCTGTGTGTGCACATGAACACGGACACTCACAGACACCGCCTGCAAGACCAGACTCCTGGTGTCTTCCTAAAAGTGCATCACCAAACACACACGGAGCGGCTGGGGAGCTAGGAGCAAGGCAGGCGAGGGTGAGAACGGAGGATAGCTCTGATGCTCCTGCCAAGGAGGGTCTTGGGCTCCGTCCAGCCCAGGAAGCCCGAGATCGCCATGGGCCACGGTGCCGGCCAAGCTGAGTGGAGCAGGGTCACCTCAAGGGCTCCAGCCCCCTCAGCAGCCCCCACTTCTCCTCACTCAGGAGGAGCCGAGTGAGGCACAGGACATCACCCCAAACCCTTCTGTGTGGCTAAAGGAAGGCCGTTGCAAAGAGCTCAGAATCATCTAGAAGGATGGATTTTTCCACCTTCAGGATGTAAGCCTCAAAATTAATGACAAGCCAGAAGGAAATCAGCTATGATTTGGGTAACTTACAAAGGCAACAACAACAACAAAAATCAGTATAAAGAAAGACAAAATTATCTTGAACATTAAATGGTTCAGTGAAATTGTCCACATTGAGTGATTTGCTGTGCCCCAGTTTCCGGAGATACGTACCCATATGTCCTCCAGGTTTACCCTTGCTGCTGCCTGTGGCAGGACTTGGATAGAATCCATTACATACACACACGCCACCTTTTCTTTGTCCGTTCGCATGACGGTGGACGCAGGTTGCTTCCGTGTCTTGGCCACTGGGAACACTGTTGCGGTGAACATGGCTCTTCGAGATCCTGATTTGAGGCAGTCACAGAAGGACAAATGCTGTGGGATTCCACAGATGTGAGGTTTCTAAGATGGTCAAATTCACAGACCCAGTGAGTGGAATCGTGGCTGCCGGGGTGGGGCGGGGTGCCTGGGGAGTGCTGTCCATCGGTTCTAGAGGAGACCCGCCATACAACGCTGTGTCTGCAATTAGCAATACTGCACGTGCACTTAGAAATTTTTTTTTTTTTAGAGATTTTATTTATTTATTTGAGAGAGAGAATGAGATAGAGAGCATGAGAGGGGGGAGGGTCAGAGGGAGAAGCAGACTCCCCGCCGAGCAGGGAGCCTGATGCGGGACTCGATCCTGGGACTCCAGGATCATGACCTGAGCCGAAGGCAGTAGCTTAACCAACTGAGCCACCCAGGTGCCCTGCACGTGCACTTAGGATTTGCTAAGAGGGTGGATCTCTGGCAAGTGTTCTCACCCAATAACACATGTGCACATGTGTCTGTAGGAAGGTTCACATTCAGCTGAATCTGCACCAGGCTCTCCTCCTGATGTGATGACCGAGTGTGTCCACGCAAGAGCCTGGTGTCTGGACGCAGGAGGGGTTTGCCCCCTAGTCTGGATTTGGCACGTGCCTTTTGTTCTGGGAGGGACTCGTTGACCCAGCACTTCAGCGACTCTCGCAGACCCTGCTGCTAAAGCCTTGGGCGTTGGAGTGCGGGAGATCCTTCCAGGTCATAGGGTCACCCTCCGAGGAACTGAGAGGTATGAGCACCTCGGTGTACCCCAAGCCGAGCGGCGAGGGGCCTGGAGGGGTGTTCAGGGGACGGACGGAGCACAGGCTTCAGAGGACGCAGGCAGGGGCTCGGCGGGCGGAACCTTCCCAGCAGGGGCAGACAAACAGGATGGGATGTCTAAAATTGGAGCATGGCAGTAATTTTGGAATTCTTCCCAGATGCATCTAGCCATCCAGCGACAGCTTGCAGTGGAGACAGCCCCTCTCCCGGAGCCGGTGCCCTGGGATGTCTCAGGGTCGGGACTGGGGCCGGTCGGCACAGCCCCCTCTTGGCCCCTTTGCTTCCGGACAGCTGTCACTGCTGGATCGCGAGGAAGGTCAAGGACCCTCTTGGCCAGGCTGTTGGGTGAGGACAACAGCGTTTTGTATGAGTTCAGCTCCCAGCATGGATGGGGGCGCCCTCTGGGCCCTGCGTGCCCGGGAACGGCCGGCTTTGTCCTGCCAGCGCGGTCTGCTTCTAGGTGCTCATTCCTGGCAGGACGAGCCCCGCTGGTGTCTCCTGGCTGCTTGCTCAGTGCGCGCATTCCCCAAACTCCACCAGACCCCTTGCTCTCCTTTGGGGCCCGTCACCGCCGGTTCAGCTGCCTGGACTCATAAGCACAGTGGGTTTCCGGGAAGGAGAAAGAGGGAGAAGGGGTCTTCTCTGCATGGATGAAAAAATCCCATGGGAAAGTCACACTAAAATACGAACTGTAGAACCACAGGGAGACAAAGTATGGACTGAACCGTCTGCATTCGTTTACCATGTAAAAAGGGCATTTTCCTGTCCTGGCTGCTTCATTGTCTGCCACCACCAGACAGAACTAGGAGACCCTGTGAAGAAATCCACAGCAGGTGGCAGTCAGAGGACCTTAAACTCATGCGTCCCTGCGTCCTCGGGAGTCGACACCTCGCAGTGACCTGGAATCACACGACGGCTCTGCACACTGTTCCAAGAACTAATTCCACGTTAACACGCATCTAATTCATTATTTATGTAGCAAATTATCTCCTTCCACAGCAAGCAGAGAATTTGCCAAATAGGCCACCACTGCGTGTTCCTGATTTTCTTTTTTGTGGAAGGTGGAGGGGTTGCGAGTTGGGCACACAGTGGACTAAAGACCTGGGCCGCGGGCACTCTGGCCACTCTTAGTCCCAAGGGCCCAGCTCCTCGGAACGCTGCTGTCTGCTCCCCAGACCTG
Organism: Leptonychotes weddellii; assembly: GCF_054177405.1. Classification (NCBI taxonomy): domain Eukaryota; kingdom Metazoa; phylum Chordata; class Mammalia; order Carnivora; family Phocidae; genus Leptonychotes; species Leptonychotes weddellii. The sequence goes on from NC_138375.1 coordinate 1,151,475, forward strand.
CTTCATGGCAGATCCTGCACTTTTCTCGGCTTTGTGCCTGGTGGAGGCGGCCCTCCGGGTCCCAGGAGACCTCCCCTCTGCCTCCCCCTGCCCCGGTCAGGGGATGTACTGGCCATCTTCCAAGCATCAGGGAAATAATGAAAACCCAAGGCTGATGGGCCTCATGAACACCTCCAGAGAGCTTTTTGGCACAGAACATTTTATTATTTGCGAAAAGACATGGTTTTAAATCTGTGTTATTGAGTGGCAAAGAACGATGGTGGATGTATGCAGGGCTGCAGCTGTTTGGCTGGGCTGGGTGGGAAGGGGACGTTTTGTGCCCATCTCTGAGGGTGTTTTCGCCAGCTATAGGGTATGGGGACGGAAACTACTCACCCCACACGGGATGTGCAAGGGGATGTTGCCAGCATGGCTTGCAAGAAGGGCACACTTGCCAGGGGCCCTTGCTGTGGTCGAGTAACTAACGGTCTTCCTTGTTCCCATGGAAGCTAATTTATGTAGGGGTGGCATCAGCTAAGCCTAATGGCTTGAGCACTAGTACACCTGCTTGCTCCCATCATCTCTGGAAGGATACGAGGTTCATCTTCAGTTTGGTTTGTGACTCAGGCTGCTGTCGTAGGAAAGAATGAAAGCCAGTAAGCCTTCCATTATGTACATGTCCTGTAATTTTAAGTCACCCAATTATAATTATGTACATGTCACCTTTTAAGTCACCTTTGAAAACCTCTTCCAGCTTTATGGGGGTAGATGTGTATGGATAAATGAATACCTGGATGGTTCCCCTCTTTTGTTCAATGATTTATTTATGGCCCTTTTTCTGTGGATGGGACATTTCAAGAAAACCAAGAATGAGTTGTATATCTGAGTTAAACTTGCAACAGAAAATGATGTTTTCACTCCTGAAATAGGCCATCCTGGTACTATTTGATGACATTCAGCTTCAGGACATTCAACATTATCTCCAGTCCCAACATTGGCTCCAGTGACTTGGGGGGCGGCTCTGGTGCAGAGGAGGGGGTGGTTCGGATAGGCAATCTCGTCCAGCTCGATGGACGCTGGTAAGTGCCTGCTCTGAATGGCTTCTCGGCCAGGTGCTGAGATGCAGAGATCCTCACGCTTCCGGAAAACGGTCTACCTGAAGGAAGATGGCGGCAGCGTCATCAGGAAGAGGCCACATGGAGCATGTGCACACCTCAGCGGGGCTGGGCGCTCACGCTCACGGGCTGCCGTGCGTCTGAACCATCACATCAGTGGTCATTCTATGCTCTGGTTATCCAGTCTGCAGGTTCCCCAGGCCCCACTGCTGTTGGTGCTGGGGCCGCTGATTGGGGTCTGCTCTAGCACCTTTGGAAAGGAGGGGGTGGGAGCCATGGATTCTGGGACAAGTTCCTGGTGACAACCATATTGTCCATCTGTGATGGTTTACTTTGTGTCACTTGGCTGGGCCATGGTGCCCAGCTTTGGTTCAGACATCATTCTGGGAATAGAATAGAGAGCCCAGAAATAAATCCACATATATATGGTCAACTCATTTACCACCAAGGAGCCAAGAATACAGAATGGGGAAAGGACAGTCTCTTCCATGAATTCTGCTGGAGAAACTGGACAGCCACATGCAAAAGAATGAAACTAGGCCACTATCTTACACCACACAAAATTAACTTAAAATGGATTAAAGACTTGAACGTAAGACCTGAATCCATATCAGTCCTAGAAAAAAACACAGGCAGTAAGCTCTCCAACATAGGTCTTGATGTTGATTATTAAAAATCTGACACAAAAAGCAAACGTAACACAAGCAAAAATAAACTATCGAGACTACAAAGCTTCTGTACAGGGAAGGAAACCATCAACAAAATGAAAAGACAACCTACTGAATGGAAGAAGATAACTGCAAATCATATCTGAAAAGGGGCTAATAGCTAAAATATACAAAGAACTGATACAACTCAATAGCAAGAAAATCCAGTTGAAAATTAGGCAGAAGGTAAGCACAGACATTTCTGCAAAGAAGACATCCAGATGGCCAACAGACACATGAAAAGATGCTCCACATCACTCATCATCAGGGAAATACAAATCAAAACCACAAAACCTCACACCTGTCAGAACGGCTAAAGTCAACAACACAAGACACAACAGCTGTTGGCGAGGATGCGGAGAAAGGGGAACCCTCGTGCACTGTTGGTGGGAATGCAAGCTGGTGCAGACACTGGAGAACAGCATGGAGGGTCCTCAAAAAGTTAAAAATAGAAAGCCGTATAATCAAGGAATCATACTACCGGGTATTTATCCCGCACAAGGGAAACACTATTTCAAAAGGATACGCGCACTCCTATGTTTATTGCAGCGTTATTTACAATGGTGAAGATACGGAAACAACCTCAGAGTCCATTGGTGGATGAATGGGTTAAAAATTGGAAAGATCCCGGAGTCGTGGGATCGAGCCCCACGTCGGGCTCCCTGCTGGGTGGAGAGCCTGCTTCTCCCTCTCCCTCTGCCTGCCTCTCTTCCTACTTGTGCTCTCTCTCTCTCTCTGTCAAATAAATAAATAAAATCTTCAAAAAAAATTGGAAAAAATCAGTCCTAAAAAAGAATGAAATCCTGCCATTTGGGACAACACGGATGGACCTCGAGGGTATCGTGCTCCGTGAAACAAGTCAGACAGAGGAAGGCAAATACATAATCTCTCTTGCACGTGGCTTTGGGCTGCTGAGCTGGGTGGTGGAGAACTTCAGCCGTGCCGCAGGGAGGACGCCCCACGCAGCCTCTCCTCGGCCTGACGTGCCTTCCCTGCAGGCTCGAGCCGGGCCCCGGGGCTCAGGGGGGGTGAGAGGCAGCACTGCAGTCTGCCCACAGTGACACTCAGAGGACCTGGCTTCTGCTGCTTCTCAGCCCGGGAAGCTTGGCGGCAGCGAGCGGGGAGTCCAGAAGGAAACGTGGAAGGTGCCGGGGTCTCCCTCGCTCTGTCGTGGAATGCTTGACCTTCGTGGTGTGCTCACTGGCTTTTGCACCAGCACAGCCTGATCCGGCTTCTCCTCGCGGGTCTTTGCATGCCAGGCCCGACATGGTGACCGGCCCTGAAGGAGAAGCCTGCGAGCGGAGCACAGTGCGGTGGTCCCTTAGACCGCTCTGCAAGGACTGCGGGCGGGACACACACTGGCGCATCCCCCGCGTCCGCTGACCGGCCGGAGACGTGCATGGATGGCTAGCTGGAACTCTGACCAGAACAAGACAAGACAACATGGAACACGGCTAGGCACGGTTTTACTGTGAAACAAGGGGAGGCGGTTTAAAGAAAGGGTCACGTGTTGAACTGTCTCCCGAAAAGGTGTGTTGAATCCTAAGCTCCAGGACCTCAGCATGGGACCGTACCTCAAAACAGGGTCAGTGCAGATGCCTTCCCGAGCTCCGAACTCAGTTCTGTTGGACCGCCAGCCACTCCCGCAGGTCTTTCCTGAGGAAGTGATTCTAGACACAAGAAGACGATTCTAGATTTCAAGAAGATGGTGGCCCACAGGCCCAACCTGCAAGCACCTAAGATCCGGTCCAGGTCGGGGTAAGTCGCTGTGCAGCGTGCGCCTGAGAACATGATGCGTCCCGACCGTTTGTATCGAGTGGGGACCATTTATAACACGGACACACCCGAGGAGGCTTGATGGGGGTAAATGTGAGCATCACTGTCCCAGTTAACAGCGAATGTTAGGTGCCGGCTCACTGTCCTTTGTCCTAACGGGACGCGGGCAGCCACACTCTGGGCGTGCAGGTCCCAGAGACTACGTGAATGGTGCTGGTCCTGTGAGCTGTTGCAAGGCGGCCTGCACACACAGGGCACTCCCAGGTACCCGCTGGCTCTGCCTCGGCCTCTCCCTCTGTAACGCGGAGCTGACGGCTGTCTCTGCTTCTCAGCTGGCTGTGAGGGGCTGATGCCCATAGAAGGCTTTACCGGAAACAAAAGGAGGAGGAAAAGAAGTCTGGGTGGAGAAACGTCAAATTTGCCAGTGCTCATGTTGGAATAAGTGCATTAGTTGGTGTTCTCCAGATGAATCAGTATGAAGAGATTTATTTTGAAGAATTAGCTCAGAAAACTAAGGAGACTGAAGTTCCCACGATCTGCCATCTGTGAGCAGGTAGCATGGTTCTGGTCTGAGTCTGAGGGCAGGAGACCCTGCCGTCCCAGCTCTCCTCCCACCTCTGCTCTGTCCAGGCCCCCGAGGATGGGAAGACGCCTACTCCCCGAGTCCCTGGATTCAATGTTGCTTGGGAACGCCCTTGCAGCCATACCCAGAGACTGAGGGAGGTTAATACACAAAATTTACCCATACAAGGTTGCAGGACCATTGTTTTCTTCTCTGTTACCCAGAATTCTAATGAGCCTAGAGTATTTTCCTTTTATGATAATGAAAAAAATCCAAAGTTCTGAATCTATGCTTTCCCCGTCTCATCAATGTCTAACAAAGCTATGCCCGGTACGGGGCCCCCAGACTTGTCAGAGCACATCCTGAGTGAGACATGTGGGGTCATCTCATTATTTGGGAAAGTCGCCTGATGTCGCTGGGCCTGTGCTGCCTCTTCCGGAAGGCAGGGCGCCAGGAACCCCAGGAAAGCCGTCCGCCGTTTTCAGGACAAAGGCAGGAGCGAATGAGGGGATACAACCCAAGGGGTAGACGACACCGGCGGGAGCCTCCTTCTCTGGGCACCTCAAAGTTCACGCAAAAGTGAATTAAAGGAAGGCTCGTGGAAGCAGCGATGTCAACGGTATGTTTGCTTTGATGCTCCATGTGCCAAACAGCATGGGAAGCACAACAAAATGTAGGAAATAAAAAATAAATAGCAGAATTCTCAGGCACAGGAAACAGCAGTCGGTGTGAGCGGTGGGCAGATGACCCGCAGGAAATGGCGGAACACTGTCGTGGACGGGCCGTGGAGAGGGGGTGGTCTCTAGCGGAACAGCCGGGAGTACAGACAGGAGGAAGGTCAGAGAAGTGAAGTATGCGAAAAACTAATTTATTCAAAAATGATCTTATTAAGTTGACCTTTTTTTCCCCCAGATCTCCTTACCCGCGCCTGTCCATAACTGGGCGGCTCAGCCCCAGGGCACGCAGTCCTCGGGGCTGGTTAATTTGTGAACAGAACAGTAAGCTCCTTGCACCTGCCTGCATTCGAGTCATCTTGTTTCGTGCCTGATTCTCCTTGTGGGGATCAGCTGCCCAGCTCTTGTGGGGATGGTGAGTGTGATGCTCCAGGAGTTCAGAAGAGACGCCCCAGTACCAAGCACTAGCCACCATCGGGGATCGTGAAAGATCCATTGCAACTTTTAATCTAAAATACAGATTTGAAGGGGCACCTGCATCTCGGTGTTTATAGCAGCAATGGCCACAATAGCCAAAATATGGAAGCAGCCCAAACGTCCATCGACTGATGAGTGGATAAAGAAGATGTGACATATATATATTCGATGGAATAGTACTCAGCCATCAAAAAGAATGAAATCTCGCCAGTTGCAACACTGTGGATGGAACTAGAGGGTGTTATGCTGAGAGAAATAAGTCAGTCAGAGAAAGACAAATGCCATATGACTTCACTTATATGTGGAATTTAAGAAACAAAACAGTTGAACATATGGGAAGAGGGGAGAAAAAGGAGAAAGGGAAACAACCCATAAGAGACTCTTAATGATAGAGAACACACTGAGGGTCACCGGAGGGGAGGTGGGGGGCATGGGCTAGGTGGGGGATGGGTATTAAGGGGGACACCTGTTGTGACGAGCACTGAGTGTTGTATGTAAGTGACGAATCACTAAATTCTACCCGTGAAACCAACGTTGCACTGTATGCTAACTAAAATTTATTTTAATTTTTTAATTAATTAATTAATTAATTAATTAATTTTTGAGAGAGGGAGAGCACGAGCACAAGCAAGGGGAGCAGAAGGAGAGGGAGAAGCAGGCTCTGCGTGGAGCAGGGAGCCCGATGCGGGGCTCGATCCCAGGACTCCAGGATCGTGACCTGAGCTGAAGTTAGACACTTAACCAACTGAGCCACCCAGGTGTCCACTAACTAAATTTTAAGTAAAAAAATAAATTCCCATTCTGCTGGTTACTGTTTACTTACACGTTTTAGTGCCTCTGTTTTCTTGCCTGTGTAATGGGGGTGTTAGTGGCCTCTGTCCTTACCTCATCGTGGGGACCCGACGAGCAGGGATAACCTCTGGATTCAGGACTTTGTCCTTACAGAGCAAGAGCTGAACAGGGTGCGGCAGGCGTCTTCATGCCCCTCAGCTTATAATTAGCTCTTGCACAAGAGGCTGACTTCTCCAGACGCACCTGGAGTGGCACTCAAGAGCCGAGAGATTCTTCTGAGCTTTGGTAAGCATCAAAGGAAAGCTTTCCGGAGGCATCTTGGAAACATTTTGTCCCAAATCCACAGAACTGGGGGCAAACCAGAGGGGCCCACGAGCAGCAGTATTTGGAAAGAGCACCTTGATTCATCTCCAGAAATGGTTAAGCAGCGTCAGAACGCAATTCTCCTCGTGAGACTTCTGCTTCCTGCGTGTTGCCTGGAGACCCCCTTGCAGGGACGGAGTCAGAGCTGAAGCACATCAGCCTTTGGACACACGGCTGCGCGTCTGCAGGGGCTCAGCTCCCTCAGCGTCCCGTGGCGCCCTGGCTCTTTCCGGAGGAGGGAGGCGAGAGCTGACGCCCCTGTCGGGATGCCTCTGGGAGGGTGCCGAGGGCGGGTGATGGCCCCGAGATGCCCCTCCATCAATGCAGGCAGGAGTCCGCGTTTTATCTGGAGGCAGACAGAACTCTGCTTGTTGAGGCAGGAGCTACGGAGAGCCGTCTGTGGCAAGTTCTCTGGGGTGCTGGAGACTGAAGGTCAGAACTCTCATGAAAATTGATGACCAAATTTGGAATGAAGACAGGAGAAGAGAAATGATGAGCTTGTCGATGTAAGTGGCCTGACGATTAATTACTGAAGGCCACGGTGGCTGCATCTCACAGGTGAGATGCACGATACCAGTCACTCGGTCTGTCCATCTCTGGCTCTGAACTGTGTCTCCAGAGGGTAGCGGAGGAGGGGAGAGGGGTTCCGGAGCTCCGGATCAGAAGGAGAATGAGGACCCTGCTCCGGCCCCGACCCCGTGGACGGCGTGGACACGGAGATATTTGTGCAGCCTTTCTCGGGCTCGCACTCTCTGGTCTTCATTTCCCTGACACAAACCCAGTTACCCTCTTTCTTTTGTCGCTCCCCAAGCTGGCCAGCCCCACTCTCCTTCCCACCCTGGCCCTTCCCGTGCTCCTGCAGCCCATCCACGGGGAGGCTGAGGACACCGCAGGCCCAAGTACTTAGGGAGCCCGGAGCTCGGCGCCGCCCCAGTGATTTCACGGGTCAGCAGGAGGCCCCCTCTCCCGTGGCTGCCCCAAGCAGAACCCTGCTCCCCGGCGTGCATGCAGGGCCTTCCTGGGGAGCCCCTGGGCAGCCCCTTCCTCAGGGTTGCTGTCAGCCTGGCAGCGTGGCCTCAGGAGGGCAGGGGGAGGGAGACACAGGTGGAGAGGCTGTGGGGCCCAAGCTTTTCAGAGGTGACAGCACTGGGTGCAGCACTCACTTGAAGACCAGACATCGGCGGGGCCAGCAACACGTGGGAGATGTCGTCTGTTTGCTCAATCCTGGATGATCTGCGTTTTTCATCGGAAGAGCTTGGTTCTCTCTAGGCTGTTACTCGTGGTGAAAGTCGTGTGCGTGTTCTTGGTTTGTTACAAAATGACACCCAAACATACACTGGTAGTCAGCACGTATGCTGAAGGGCTTTGCATGTGCGCCCGTAAAGAAGAATGAGAAAAGACACGCGGAGCTGTGGGAACCAGGTCTCTCCCCGGCCCTGACGCGATGGGCGGGTCATTGGGCCTGATTCTCTCTGGAGGGGGACGTCGAGCAGTCTCTCTCCAATTCAAGCAATTATAAAGGAATCTACCAGAATTTCTGGGTTGTTAAGGCACTCTGTGCTTAGCCCTCTACCCCAGAGTTTTTCTAAAGATTCCTGTTGACAGATCTGACTTGCTTGGGACATATGGAAATCACGCACACACGTGTGCACCCCGAGCCACACACACCTCTTCCTTTCCTTCCTTCTAGCTCGATGCTCCCTGGTCTTCCTGCAACTGTTGGCAGCTCCAAAGAACAGATCTCTTTAGAGAGCTCCTTTAAAGAAATGACGTTTCTAAAAAATTATTAATTTAAGCACTGGTTTATTTACAGCAAATAGTCATAGAATATTTACACAGTTGTTTCTCCTAATCAGAATCTCATTCCATTCAAACGTCACCAATACTGGTGACATCCAAGGGGAACTTGAACTAGTTATTAAAAAATATAACCCCTTCGCACAGAGGGCTGAATTGTATTTTAGGCATTTTAAGGAACAGGCCCAAGGTGACAAGTAAAAGGCCAAGCCAAAATTCACACCCGGTCCTGCCTGAGCCCAGCATCTGGGGTGGGGACATACCTTCAGGCTGCCCTTTGCATATTTGTAATAACTTCTTTGTCCCAACTCCCTTCCCATCTCCTGGTACAAGCTAACCTCCTCCCTCTGAGGATCTGCCCTCGTGGCTGCAGGCTGGCTATGGTGTTTGTCCGTCATGTTTGTCCCTGTGGACCTGGTGGGTTGCTCTAAGGACTGAGAGCCCAGCCCGTCCGATTGGATTGTCTTTTACTTGGGTTCTTCCATGATGAGCTCGGCCAGAACATTTTAATTTTGCCGATGTATTTGGCCCTTCTGGGTTAGTCAGTGAGACAATATAAATCCGAACAAAGGCAGCCAGTTCTCTGCTGGTGCTGGGACAGGGGAGCAAGGCAGAGAGAAGGGCTGGTGGTTGAGGCTGCAGACCGTGGGATGCAGCTAGCGGCTGGGGAGGGTGGGTGGGGGACTGGGCTCTGCCCGGCTCCCTGCTCCAGGCGGCTCCCCCTCCCCGCTGTTACTCCTGTGTGAGCTCCAATTGGGTTTCTGTCTGCCAGAGCTCCAAGGATTAGGCTGGCTGTCCGTTGGCAGCTAGCCTCGGGGAGCGCACACAGCCTGGACCGCGGCCAGGCCTGCTCCAGCATCAGCACTTGGGAAGACAATGAGGGGCGCTGGCTCCATCGCCAGGGGACTGTTGGCAAGGCAGGCACGGTGGGGCTCCTTGACGCTCTGGCTGGGGCGTTTCTTTCCAGACGTGCTCTCCGGGGAACAGCTGCAAGGGTGCCTCACCACCCAGCTCCATCCAGCTCCACGCCCCCGCAGATCCGGAAGGCCCTGCTCACCCACCTTTAGGAACCACCCCTTTTTTGGAAAGAGAGCAGAGAAGCTTGGTCCTCAAATATCAGACAAGCTGACATTCCCTCCAGGGAACTCACGAGTCTGCAGAAACCACGTGCTTTACTTCCAGCAAGCCCCCGTGTCCTTCTGCCTTCAGCACCCTCCCTTCCCTGCCCGGAAGTTCTCAGACTCACCTGGACCCTCAAAGGGCAGGGACTTATCCCTCAAGGGAGGGATGGAGATGTTGGCTAAAGAAAAGAAACATTCTTGGCTAATGGAAAGCAACTTGTGTGCATTTCTAAAATGGACTAAACAAGTTCCCTTGAAGAGCTTGCAGACCCGTCAGTGAACAGAAAAGACAAGCTTGACTGGGCACCCTGTTTTCAGCTGAGGGCCTGGCACCTCCGTCAGGCTGGTGATTTAAGAGAGCTACCCACTTATCGGAAGAAACCAAACACCCTGGAAATGCAAAGTCCCCAGGAAACACAAGGCATCCACCTCCCTGGAGTACATTAGCATGAAACCTGGAATTTTATTTCTAACAAGGCAATTAAATGCTAGCATATTACTTGCCATTATTAATGGTAACAGTGGTATTAACACTTCACATTTATATAGTGTTTTCCTCTTTTCGAGCTGTTTTTATGAGAGCCCACGAGATCATGTTAATCGTGTGATGTAAGGCGGCAGATACATCGTATTTTGTAAAATGTTCTTTTATAAAGTGGGAAAACTTAGAAGTTTATTTTGTGAATGCTGTAAAATAAGACAGGGGAATTACTAATTATTTTAAGGCCACTGTGTAGAGAAACTGCTTAAATATACATAAAAATAGATCTTAATAGAGAATTCTAGTAATTTCATAAAGCCTCTTGCAAGTATATGGAAATTAAAAGTGGGGTTGGATTAATAGTTGCAGAGTTACATGCTCTGGGGCTTTTAATCTTGATTTTTTTTCTTTTATGTAATCACACTGCAACATGAAGATAAAATATACTAATTTTGGTTATGATTATCTCCCTCAAAGGGAGCAAATACAATAGCTTTCAAAGTGTGATCTACTTTGTACAGTGATTTTTATTAAGAAAGCTTTCGGATGCTGTGCCCTTCCCAACGCAGTCAGCGCTCCCGATGCTGAAACTTCTCAGAAACACAGAATTACCCGGCAGAGATGACACGTGCAACCAGTGAGATATTTGTGGGTAAGAGAGCACATTTCTGAATTAGTTCAACCCTAAACACTTCTTTATAGGCACTTTTCATAAAAAATAGGAGTTTTAAAAAACGACTCTAAGTTAAACCCTGCATTAATAACACGCCTGTCCGGGAGGTGCCCCGGAGCCCGGCCGCCGACGCAGGCGCTGCAAGCATCGGAAATCAATACTATAATCGCCGCCGTGGAATTGGATATGCCGTGATGGCTATTGACGTTTAGGACAGGTAGGAGCGTTAATCAAGCTGGAGTCTGAACTTGATAAATCGGTGCTGGAGGAGGAGGGGAGGCGGGAGCACCCGCTGGGGCGCCAGGGCAGGGGCGCAGGGGGGCGCAGGGGGGCGCAGGGGGGCTGGCGCCTTCCCATCACTGGGCCAGGGGCGCAGAGAACATGCCAAGAGCTTTCAGAGGGGGCTCCTGGTTTCCATCTTCAAGTTCCTCCTGTTCTAGTCGTCTGTTTTGTTTGTTTTCTGTTGGAAACTTCAATATTAGGGAACAATCTGGAAGGGGTCTGGAAGGGGCTCGTGGGAGGGGTCGGCCGGGGATCCTGACTCTGTGATGACTGGCCCCGGGAGCACCGTGCACAGGGATGCTGACCCCTCAGGAGGCTTGCCCAGCGATAAACTGAACTTCTGACGACACGGATCGGGACGCCTGGTCTTGTCGCTGGCGCAGTGCACACGTTATGTGAAAACTCATAATCGCTCCAGACGTGGCCAAGCTCAGCCGCCCGGTCGTGCGCGTGGGCCGTGGCGCGTGGGCTGTGCGCTCTTCCTTCCCGGCTCCGCGCTCGGCCGCACAAAAGCCCACCTGTCCTCGCCGGAAACAGCAGACCGTAACCTCAACTTTCCCCTCGGGAGCCGGGGCGTATTTCATGCTAAAACGGCAATTTGACTCTAAGAGTTCTTTTTCTGCCATTCAAAACATTTTTTTCTCTTTCGAATTTATTCATTCTACATGGAATTAAAAGTGAATAAGCTTGGGTTTTTTTGTCGTTTTGCTTTTTTCCCCCCTTTGTCAGTTTACTTTAGCTTCTGAATAATCAGGAGATTGTTACAAATATAATTCCGAACATAAACATATGCTAAACTGACTGACGAGTTCTTGTGCTTGTTTCACAAAGATGATTTGATTGTGTAAAAAAAGAACATTTAATAATGTTGTTGGAGAGCATAAGACAGTTCAGGTGCCTCCGTTCAGAAGCTTTCCCTTGTCTGAAGAACGGGCATGTTTTCGCGGCATCCGAGACGACACGGGGACGTGGTCTCTTCTCTAGACTTTAGCTGACCTTGGAGTCTCAGCAACCGTGGGGCGAGGGTGGCTGGGATCCTGCGTGGGCACGCGGCCTGGCATGATTTTCTCTGAGGACAGCGAGGGGTCTTCGGCCCCGCATTCAGCGTGATGTGTGCCCAAGCCCAGCGCTGGTGAGGCCGACCTCGCAGGGCGGGGGGCCGTCCCCGGGAGGCAGGGAGCTGTCCCCAGCCTGCTGCAGGCTGCCCCCGCCTCCGGGGCCACTGGGAGGACAGGCTCCGCCCACCGAGCTGGGCCCGCGCAGGGGCAGCCAGGGTGGGCCAGGCCCAGGCAGCTCTCACTTTGCGGGGTGAGGGGGCCTGGGGGCGTGGAGAGCCCAGCTGTGCTTTGTACTTCTGCAAGAACCTTCATGCCCAAGGCAGAAAGTGGCACGTGAGCCAGTCGGAGCCGCAATGTAAGAGGGCATCCAGGCAGGAACGCACGTGGGACGAGCTGCGTCCTTGGGCAGTAAGGCAGTAAGCCCCTCGTGGCGTCAGGCTGGGCTGTAAGAACAAGGAGGTGGACGACACCGGGAAACCCCACCCGGCCACAGGAGGAAGGAAGAAGATGGAGAGATGCTGAGAGGAACTGATGGCTGTCCAGAGGGCTGGTTCAGCCTGTAAAAAAAGAGAATATTCCAGAAAGAGGAAATGGAGCAGATGGACTATGAGCTACAGGAAAGGTAGGAGAACGCCTTACCAGTCCAGCCTGGGTGGGGGAGCCCCGCCTGAGGCTGGGCTGTGTCCTGCTGCCTTGCCTGCACACTGCACGCTCCCATCTTCCACGCCGGCTGGCTCTCTCCCACCGGTCACCTGGAAACCACGCTCATCATGCAGGCTTTGGACTCTGCATCTTTTTCCAGGAAGCCCCCGTGCCCACTGTTGGGTGCCAGCTTCCCAGCAAAGACACTTTCTTGGCTGGACCAGGAGAAATTGACTGCTGGTGATCACATTTGTTGAGCAGTTGCCTGTTGGCAGAGTTGTAGCTAGTGGATTCCCCACTGGGGCCCACTACTGGTCCCTGGGAATATCAGATGCTGCTGGACTTCCACATATGAACTCCAGAGGACTGTGGGGACACGTTAGTTTGTGCTCGGGTGTTCCCAAACACCTAGAATTCTCTCTGGGCTATTTATCAAATGAATAGATATTTATTAAGACAGTTTCTTGAAACAGCCTGCAAAATCCTACATGAGCTGCCAGTCAGGGGCTGCAGAACTGTCTGCGTTTAGGTGGGACCCCAAGACTGATTCCGCATGTGGGAAATGGGAGAAGGCCTTACAGGGCATTTCCAGGTGTGGTCTGTGGACCCCGTGGCTCTCCCCTCTCCCTCTCCCTCTCCCTTCTCTCTTCCCGTAGCAAAGCCAAGCAAAAACGTTGGGAACAGAACTTTAGATACGGCGACTTCTCCTTTGAAGGAACCAGATCTCGGTTATATATACAAAGGGTTTGGCAGAGGCAGATCTGAAACGGAACAAAACAGAAGTCTTTAAAGAGAATGCTGAGCAGCCACCTGATCAAAAGAGAAACGGCCATTACGACATCCATGCGTTCAAGGCTAAAGCTTTTTCTCCGTCAGCTCATTGGTTGATGGACATTTGGGTTGTTTCCAGTGTTTGGTTTTTGTGACTAGCGTGCGGGACATTTGGGCAGGTGTCTCCGTGTGCTTTCACCTCCCTTGAGTAATTACCTAGCAGTGGAGTTGCTGGGTCCCACGGTGAATGTTATATTTCGCTTTTGAAGAACCTGGCAACCGGTTCCCGAGTGGCTGCACTGGTCTGCTCCCCCACTAGCGGTGTGCACGTCTTCCATCCTTCCGGGGCCCTGGACACACATGTCACTGCCCACCGTCCTGGTTGTAGCCACTCTAGTGGGTGTGAGGTGGTAGCTCCCTGTGGTTTTGATTTGCAATTCCCCGATGACTGATGATGCTGAGTATCTCTCTGTGAGCTTATCAAGCTCATATATTTTCTTTGGTGAAAATATCTTTTCTTTGGTGAAATCTCTATTTAAATATTTTGCTCATTTTAATTGAGTTTTTGTCTTGGTTATTCCATTGTAATGGTTCTTTATATACCCTGGATACGAATCCTGCATTGTATATATGCTTCCCCTCAACAGTGGGATGACTTTTCATTTCCTTGATAGCATCTTTCAATGGGTTTAATTTCCATAAGTCCAACTTGTTGTATTTTACTTTTATGTATCTTGATTCTGGTGTTAGATCTAAAAACTCCACCTAATACACCTCAGTTTTCTTCTAAAAATTTCATAGTTTTATCTCTTACATGTAGGTCTATGATATCTTGGCAGTCAATTTTTGTATGCATACAAGGTATTGGTTTAAGTTCATCTCATTGCATGTGAATATCCAGTAGTCTCGAATCATCTGTTAAGACTGTCATCACTTCCTAAATAGTCTTAGCCCCATTGCTGAAAATACATTAACCATGAATGTAAAGGTTTATTTCTGGACTACTAATTCTATTCCATTGTTCTGCATGTTCACCTCTATGCAAGCCCCACACTATTTTGATTATCTTTGATTTACAGTAAATTTTGAAATGGAGGCATGGAAGTCTTCCACTTTTGCTTTGGCTATTCTGGATCCTTTGCATTTCCATATAAAATTCAGGATCAGGTGTCCATTTCTGCATCAACAGTCCGCTGGGATTTTATGGGGCCTGCAGCCCTCCAGGTTGATTTCAGAAGAAATGCCTTCCTAAGAGGGCAGAGCTGTCTAATCCATGGATATGGAATACTTCCCCATGCTTTAAAGATTTTTAAATTCTCTCAGCAATATTTTGTTATTTTCAGTATACAAATACAAACCTTCCACCCCTTTTGTTGAATTTCTCCTGAGTGTTTTATTCTTTTTGATGCAATCATGAAAGGAACTATTTTCTGAACTTTATTTTTGGTGGGTTCTACATTGATTAAGGATCCTGCTACCATTCTGAGCTCATTTATTAGTTCTAGTAGACTTTTTTGGTGAACTTAGAATTTTTCACATACAGCATTATGTCATCTGTGAATAAAGGCATTTTTTCTTTTTCCTTTCCTGATGAATGTCTTTATTTCCTTTTCTTGTCTGATTGCACTGGCTAGAACATCTGCTACAATATTGAATAGAAATGGCAAGAATGGACATCCTTGTGTTGCTCCCTATTGTAGAGAGAAAAATATTCAGTCTTTCACCATTGAATTCAGGTTAGTGAATGTTTTTGCAGGAATCCTTTATTCGTTGAGAGGGTTTCCTTTCATTTCTAATATGTTGATTATTTTTATCATGAATAGGTGCTGAATTTTGTGAAATGTGTTTCTACATCTAAGATGATGATATATTTTTTCTCTTCATGCTATTAATAGAGTTTATTAATTTATTTTGAATATGAAACCATTTTGTATTTCTGGATGAATTCTACTTGCTCTGGGTAGCTAATCTTTTCTATATTGATGAGTTCAGTATGCCAGTATTTTGCTGAGGATCTCTGAGTCTATATTCATGAGAGATGCTGGTCTGCAGCTTGCAAATATTTTCTCCCAATCTAACTTTATTCTCATTCTCTGACATTGTCTTTCAGAGAGCAGACATTTTCAGTTTTAGTGAAGTCCAGCTTCTCAGTTCTTTCATGGATTGCATCTTTGGTGCCACATCTAAAAAGTCATCTCCGTATCCAGGGTCTGTGATCCATTTTGAATTTATTTTTGTGAAGGGCATAATATCTCTGTCTAGATTCAGTTTTTTGCATGTGGATATCAAGTTGTTCTAGCATCACTCTTTTTTTTAAAATAAAGATTTATTTATTTATTTGGGAGAGAGAGAGAGCATGCATGAGGGGGGGAGGGGCAGAGGGAGAGAATCTCTCAAGCAGACTCCCCACTGAGCACAAAGCTGGACCTGGGGTTCCATCTCATGACCCATGAGATCATGACCTGAGTGGAAACCAAGAGTTGGATGCTCAACTGACTGAGCCACCCAGGCGCTCCAGCAACACTTGTTGAAGAGATAAGCTTTGCTCCATTGTGTTGTCTTTGCTCTTTGTCAAAGATCAGTTGACTGTATTTACGTGGGTCTGTTTGGGGCTCTCTCTTCTGTTTCAGTGATCTGTTTGTCTATTCTTTCATCAATACTGTGTTGTCTTGATTACTGTAGATTTATACTGAGTCTTGACATAGGGTAGTGTCTGTCCTCCAGCTTTGTTTTTCTCCATTAATGTTGTGCTGACTATTCTAAGTCTTATGAGAAAATGTTTAATTACTAATTAAATTATTAATCAATATCTCTATTTATAATATGTTTACTCATATTTTCTCTTTCTTGTTGAGCCTTTTGGTAATTTGTATCTTTCTAAGAATTTGTCTATTTCTTGTAATTTTCAAATTTGTTAGCATAAAGTTGTTCATAGTATTCCCCTTATAATCCTTTAAATTTCTATGAAGTTACTGATTATGTGCTCTCCTTTATTCTTCTTTTTGGTAATTTGTGTTCTTTTTTTCCTCTGCAGCAGTATAATTAAATATTTGTTAAATTTCTTGATCATTATAAGGAAATAATGTTTGCTTTCATTGATGATTACTCTATTTTTTCCTGTTTTTTTTTTTTTTATTTGATTGAGTTCCACCCTTATCTTTATTATTTGCTTTCTTCTGGTTACTTTGGTTTAATTTGCTCTTTTTAAAAAAATTTTGTAAATGGAAGCTTAAGCTAACTGGTTTGGGTTTTTTTTTTTTTCTAATACTGACTGCTAAAGTTAGAAATTTCCCTCTAAGCACCAGTTCAGCTGCATCCTATAAATTTTGATATGTTGTGTTTTCATTTTTATTCATTTAAAAATATTTTCTAAATTCTTTTGTGATTTCTTCATTGATCAATGAGTTATTTAAAAGTGTGTTCTTTAATTTCCAAATATTTTTGTATTTCATGAGTTTCTTTTGTTGATTTCTAATGAAATTTATAATTGTATTGTGGTCAGAGAACATACTCTGATTTTAATCCTTTCAAACTGATTGTGTGTGTGTTTTTTTTTTACTTAACATATGATCTATATTAAAGACTATTCTATGTGCACTTGAAAAGATGATATATTCTGCCATTGCTAAGGGGAGAGTGTTTGCTAGATGTTAGTTGGGTCGAGTCGGTTGATAATGTTCAAGTCTTCTGTATCCTTGTTGATGTACTATCTAGTTTTCTATCAATTACCCAGGGTGGGATATTAATGTGCTCAACTACTATTACACAGTTGCCTATTTGCCTTTTCAATCTTGTTAGTTTTGCTTCGTGTATTTTGGGGCTCTGTGGTTGGGTGTGTATATGTCTGTAATTGTTATATCTTTTTGATAAATTGACTTTTTATTGTCATAAAAATCCTTCTTTTCCTTTACTAATGTGTTTTGTCTTAAGGTTTATTTAATCTGGTGTTGGTTTGGCTCCTCTAGTTCTTGTATGGTTCCTATTTCCATGGTATTTTTTAAAATCATCTACTTTTAAATATTTTTCTGTGTCTTTGTATCTAAAGTGTATTTCTTACAAAGAATGACATGGCATCTTATTTTTCTTGTCATTTTGCTTTTAACCCAGCCAGTCTCTGGTTTCTGACTGGAGTATTTAATCCATTCATATTTAATGAACTTGTTAACACGGTTGGATTTATTTCTGCCACTTTGCTAATTGTTGTCTTTATGTTCATGTCTTTTTGTTCCTCTGCTCTTCCTTTAATGCTTTATTTTGTGTTAAATAGTAGTTTTCTAATGTGCTATTTTTATTCCTTTTTAATGCCACTTTCTTAGGGAAACACAGCTTGAGGGATTGCAGTATACATATTTACTTATCACAATCTGCTTTATGTTAACAGTAGCTTAATTTTGGCAAAATATGGACAGTTTGCTCCAATCTAGTTTCATTGTCTTCCTCCTTTGTGTTCTGATTGTCCTACATATTACATTTATGTATATTGTAAGACCACCAACACAGTTTTCTAATTATTACCTAGAGTCATTGTATTTTAAATAACTTTAGAAACTATCGAAAAAATATATATATTTAAAAAGTATTTTATTTATTTATTTGAGAGAGAGAGAGAGTGAGCAAGAAAGAGAGCACAAGCCAGGGGCAGAAGCAGAGGGAGAAGCAGACTCCCCTCTGAGCAGGGAGTCTGCCACGGGACTCAATCCTAGGACCCTGGGATCATGACCTGAGCCAAAGGTAGATGCTTAACCGACTGAGCCACCCAGGCATCCCCAATCAAAAAATATACCTATATTGTCTTTACATTTATGTACATAAGAACTTTAATGTCATTCTTTATTTCTTCATATTATCATCTGGTGTCATTGCCTTGCAGCATGAAGGATTTCCTTCAGTTATTTCTTGTAAAACAGGTGTCCTAGCAGCAAATATTCTCAATATTAGTTTACCTAAGAAAGACTTTTTTAAGTCCTTGAAGCATATTTTTGCTTATTATAGAATTTTTGGTTGACAGGCTTTTTTTTTCTTTTAGTACTTTTAATGTTATCTCAATAGCTTTTTGCATGCATTCTTTCTTATGGAAAGTCAACTGTTAATCTCATCAAAGTTTTCTTGTATGTAGCAAGTTACTTTTCTCTTGCTCCTTTCAAGATTTTCTCTTTAGTTTTGGCTATTAACAATTTGCCTATGATGTGTCTAGGTGTGGATCTCTTTGTGTTTATCTTATTTATAATCTGTTGAGCTTCTTGGGCATGTAGGTTTTTCATCAAATTTAGGAAGTTTTTGGCTTTTATTTTTTCAATAATATTTCAATATTTCTTCAACTTTTTTTCATTATTTCTTCAATGTTTTCTGCTACTTTCTAACCCTTCTGTGAGTCCTATTAAACATATATTGATATATTTGATGATGTCATGTAGGTCTCAGAATCTTTATTTTCTTTACTCTTCTACACTTTTGCTTTTTCAAATTGCATGTTTTCTTTTGATGTATTTTAAAGTTTGCTGTTTTCTTATTTGACCAGTACAAAGACTCTGTTGAGTGAATTTTTCATTTTGGTTATCGTGCTCTTCAACTCCAGAATATTGCTTCTAATTTGTCTTTTTAAGAATCTCTATCTCTTTGTTGATGACTCATTATCACTATATTTGTTTTTAATTCTTTGAATATGATTTCCTCAATTCTTTGAACATATTTATAATAGCTGCTTTGAGGTCTTTGTCTTCTAGTTTCAACATCTGGGTCCTCTCAGAGAGCCGCCCTCCCCATGTATGGATCACATGTTTCCATTTTCTTGCATGTCTTGTAATGGGTGCAGTAATGGGTGTTAAAAACTTGTTATTTTAGGTGCTCTATTGTAGCAATTCTGGGTTATGATTTCCCCTCTTCCTGGTGTTTGTTGTTGCTGGTTTTGTTTCTTGTTTGTTCAGTGACTTAAACTAATTCTGCAAATTCTGTCACCCCTGAAGTTTGTTACTTCTTATATCTGTGTCCAGTTTTTAGAAGCTCTTGTTTTTATATGTAAGCCTGGTTTCATAGGGGTCACTTCTGGCTGCTGTAGCTTAGTAGTCAGACAAGGATTGGTGAGAGGTTGGCTCAAAATCCCTTGAACTAGTAAGATTTCCATCCTTAGCCAGTGAATCTGTGTATGGGTTGGGTTGTGCATTTAAACGTTGGGCAGTTTATAGGACTTGCTGTAATGTTTGTCTTTTTTTTTTTTTTTTTGGTTGTTGTTTGGTTGGTTGGTTTTGTTGCAGAGATGGCTATTCTATCCAACACCACACACCACTCCAAATGAAGTCAGGTCCTCCAACAGCCAAGATGCTGGTCTCCAGTGCCCACTCAGCACAGGGAGAGCAATGAACCACCACACCGTGGGAGCTGGTGGTATGTGGGGTTGGGGAAGCCCTATAAAGATGCCATACACCCCAATGTTCTCACCTGAGGTATAGCAGTGTTTCTTGAATACATGCTTCTCATTTTTGATATGCTTTTATTTAATTACTAGACTCCTGAAGCAATTTTTGACAATACTGTCCAGTTTTGTCATTGCTTTTGGGGGAGATTTATCTAGATTTTACTCCATCATGCCAGATGTCCCACCCATTGAGGATAAAATTCAAGATTAAAAATATGTGTTAGTATTTCTTGGTTGATATCACCACCACAGCAGAGAGTTGGGGAAAAATATTGATGCATTATTGTTTATTATGAACCACCTTATGCCTTCTTGATGTTATTTCTTTAGGAAGTCCAGTTTTATCCAAGACCAGTTCTGGAAATGTGATGTCATGTCTTAGAGCACCAAGACATGGAATATGCACAATTCAGAATTCCTCAGGTATCACTATTATTTCTTGGAGAATGTGGCATTATGAGAAGTGTTGCCCTGGAAACAAGACATCAAGCAGAAGTTCTTATCAACCATCTCCAACATTCTCAAGACATGTTCTAAGAATCCCACAGCATTATTTCAAAACAGGATGACCCCAGCGTTGCCGAGACAATTCCCAGCTGGAAGAGCTGCTGCCGTATGTCCTGTGACGGCTGCATTTGCCTACAGGTAATACCTACAGGTAATACACTTCTGTCATTTAATCATCCACATGCCTGATGCAGAGTTCATTGTCACACTCAAAGTTATGTACAAATGCATTCGTCAGACCTACAGGTGCAGAGTGGGAAGAGCTGAATCAATTGTTTATTTCATCAGGGTACAATCTGACATCCTTGGATTGCTCAGGAGGGTCTTCCAGGTCAGATTACACAGCAGGCCCTGCCTTCTCTCCCCTGACACACAGAGTTGTAAGAAAAGCTATTTTAAAACAGAAGCTTTGTAGAAGTATGATTCCCCTTGTTGATTTTACATCTGAATTCAAAATGTGGAAAATCAACTATTTTATAGTCATTCTTGAAGATTTAGAAATAGAAAAACAGGTTATTAATGTTCTCATTTCAACTTAATCCTTTTACTATATTTTTATGTTTTCCTTATTTCAGAAATATCTTGTCAATCTAAAAAATTCTGAAATTATAAATGAACAGAGATGAAACTTAAAATCAGTGCTAATGTCACCCCCAGAGGTAATTCCTGCTCATACGTTAATGCATTTCCATAAGGCAAGAACATTTTCTTCTGTCACTCAGATTTGTCCAAAACTTGACTTCCAACACTGTATTCTCTCCTAAGAATCTATCACAATCTCCTACTGTTTGCCTTTTTTTTGTTTAGTTACTATTTGTTCTGTTTCAATAATACTTTTGTCCATGCTAGTTTTCAGGACTTTTGAACATATTTTAGATTAGATACCCAAAGTGGGGAGTTTCTAGGTAGAAAGACAGTAAAATCGGCGATTCTTTTTTTTTTTTTAGAGATTAGAAATTGCTATTTATTATGTTATGTTAATCACCATACATTACATCATTAGTTTTTGATGGTGTTCCATGATTCATTGTTTG
>NC_138375.1:1173197-1185558 GCF_054177405.1 Leptonychotes weddellii
GTATATATATACCATATCTTCTTTATCCATTCATCTGTGGATGGACATTTTGGCTCTTTCCACAGTTTGGCTATTGTGGACATTGCTGCTATAAACATCGGGGTGCACGTACCCCTTCGGATCCCTACATTTGTATCTTTGGGGTAAATACCCAGTAGTGCAATTGCTGGATCGTACTTTTTGAGGAACCTCCATACTGTTGTCCAGAGTGGCTGCACCAGCTTGCATTCCCACCAACAGTGTAGGAGGGTTCCCCTTTCTCTGCATCCCCACCAACATCTGTCGTTTCCTGACTTGTCAATTTTAGCCATTCTGACTGGTGTGAGGTGGTATCTCATTGAGGTTTTGATTTGGATTTCCCTGATGCCGAGCGATGCTGAGCACTTTTTCATATGTCTGTTGAGTAAAGGCTTTCGTCTTAATAAAACTGTCATGAAAAAATACTGACAAATGCTAGGCTTCAGTCTCCTTATGTAAGACACAGAAATTGCATGCATGTTTATGGAAGTTTTGTATAAATCTCTAATCTGGGATAAGCATTAAGTAATGTAGGAAAGTGCAGTATTTTGTTCAAATAATCCTATATTAGCGTTAATAACAAATACAAACAAAACACTTGTGAACCAGTATGGCGCGTATTCTTCCTTGTTGCAAACATCCACATGTGGTGTTTAATTTTGACACAAGGGAGCGGGATGAGCTGTTTTCCCAAGAGACGCGAAGTAGGAGCTGGGAAGAGAGATGGAAGCTGTGAGACTTTCATCACTAGAAGCCTGAGCAGCACCCCGACTGGTTTCTGTGAAGGTTCTTGGCCTTCCCCCCCTAAGCAGGGTGGGCACTTAACTCCTGTTTCAGGGAACTAAAAATTTTATCTGTTGTCCTTTAATGATTCTACTAAAGATATGCAAAAGGTCATGAGAGGGAAATATCTTCTGTCCAATATTCTAACCAGCAGTATGTGGCAAGCACTAAACCCTGGAGCAACTGTCACTGGAAAAACTTACCGGTTGTCAGAGTCACTGGTGAATTTCAGCGTCCAGCACGAGGCTCAAGGACAGACACTGGGTGGCCGAGTGACCCTCACTGTCTGTTTTTCTAGCATGTTCGCTTACCCCCTGGATTGAAATGAAAACGTCCATTCGGCAAGGGAAGTGGGTGGGGTCACGAGAAATAGGTTTATCCTCCCAAACATATTTAAAGTGAAAAAGAAACCCAGGAGAGATCATCCATTCTTTTAAAAGCTGCATTTCTTCCTTCCTAAGTATGACATGCGGGGTGATCAAATAGATAAGGTTTCTTACTCATCCCGTTTTTCTTCTGTCCTCCCCGATCTCTCTGCTCAGATGGGGGCAGGCATCTCTGTTCTAAGTACAGTGCACCTGTCTGGGCACATCACCCCCCAAACTGTGCCGGCTGCAGGAAGAACCGTGTTGTGTCTGATCCTCTGTCCCTCAGCCCTTTGGGGCACACTGCCCGCTCGTCCTCATCCGTGCCCCCCACCCCAGGCCCCCTGCTCACTGTTATCTCTTCCCTCACCGTACTGCCCTGCGAGCATCCGCTTCCAACAGACAAAGTCGGGGCTCTGATATTGTGAGTGGGTGCTAGTTCAAATGACACATTTCGGTTTTAATTGCAGCTTATGAAGCCACCTGTGTTCCTTTCTGGGGCTCTGGGAGTATCCGTGTTCCTGCTCATTCGAGGTGTTGGCAGGGTGTAGTTCCTGTGGGCAAGGACTGGGCTCCCCCTGTTCTTGCTGGCTGTCAGATGGGGACCACTGCTGCCCCCAGAGGCCCACCTGCATTGGTGGATGGAGATCCTCTTCTATTTTGAATCCTCCTCCTTCTTCCCTGTCATCTCTGACTCCTTCTCTGCTCTCAGGGACTCATGCCTCAAGGTCAGATGAGGCTGAGCGAGAAAGTCCCGGATAATGCCCTATTTAAGTCAGCAACCCTACATCCATCTGCACACTTAATTCCCACACACCATGTGGCATAACCATCCACAGGTCCTGGGTCTGGGGTCAGGATGAGGACATCTTTGGGGCAGCATTGTTCTGCCGGCCACAATACGTGACCCTCAGGCGAACGTGGGATAAATGAAAACGCATTCAGATCCAGAAAGGGGAACCAGAAGACACTGGAACAGTACCTTTTTGTACTCTGATTTGGCTTTTTGTTCCCTACTGTTTTCATGAAAGAAACCGCTATGTGACCTTCAGCAAGTTACTTCTTGATTTTTCTCTATTGTTCTTCTGTTTTCAGTTTCATTGATTTCTACTCTTTATGATTTTCTTCTTCCTGCTTGCTTTGGGCTTGTTTTGCTTTTCTTTTCCTAGGTTGTTGAAGTGACTTGAGACTTTTCTTCTTTCCTGGTGGATGCATTAACACTACAAATTTTCCCCTCAGCACAGTTGTAACGGTTTTCCACAAATTTTGGTTATTTGTATTTTTTATTTTCATTCAGTTCAATGCTTCATATATATATATATAATTTGTATTATTATATGTATATATATTTATAAATATATTATATATATTTATAAATAAATAATATATATATTATTTATTTAAATTGTACTTAGTTAACATACAGTGCCATATTGGTTATTGGAATGGAATTCAGTGATTCCTCACTTACATACAACACCCAGTGCTCATCATAACAAGTTGCCCTCCTTAATGTCCATCCCCAATCTAGCCCATCCCCCATCCATCTCCCTCTGTCAACCCTCAGTTTGTTCTCTGTCTTTAAGAGTCTCTTATGGTGGGACACCTGGGTGGCTCAGTTGGTTAAGCGTCTGCCTTCGGCTCAGGTCATGATCCCAGGGTCCTGGGATTGAGTCCCGTATCGGGCTCCTTGCTCAGTGGGGAGCCTGCTTCTCCCTCTGCCTGCTTCTCTCACTCTCTCATTCTCTCTGACAAATAAATAAGTAAAATATTTTTTAAAAGGAGTCTCTTATGGCTTGTTTCCCTCTTTCCCTTTTTTCTTCTCCCCCTTCCCATATGTTCATCTGTTTTCTTTCTTAAATTCCACATATGAGTGAAATCATATGGTATTTGTCTTTCTCCAACTGACTTATTTCGCTCAGCATAATCCACTCTAGCTTTATCCATGTTGTTGCAAATGGTAAGATTTCTTTTTTTGATGGGTAATATTCCATTATGTGTGTCCACACCACATCTTCTTTATCCATTCATCTGTCCGTGGACATCTGGGCTCTTTCCATAATTTGGCTACCGTTGTTAATGCTGCTATAAACATTGGGGTGCATGTGCCCCTTCTAATCAGTATTTTTGTATCATTTGGGTAAATATCTAGAAGTGTAATTGCTGGGTCATAAGGTAGCTCTATTTTTAACATCTTGAGGAACCTCCACACTGTTTTCCAGCGTGGCTGCACCAGCTTGCATTCCCACCAAGAGTGTAAGAAGGTTCCCCTTTCTTTTCTTTTTTTTTTTTTTAAAGATTTTATTTATTTATCTGAGACAGAGAGAATGAGAGAGACAGAGAGCACATGAGAGGGGGAAGGGTCAGAGGGAGAAGCAGGCTCCCTGTGGAGCAGGGAGCCCGATGCGGGACTCGATCCCGGGACTCCAGGATCATGACCTGAACCGAAGGCAGTCGCTTAACCAACTGAGCCACCCAGGCGCCCCAGAAGGTTCCCCTTTCTCCAGATCCTCACCGACATCTATTGTTCCCTGTATTGTTAATTTTAGCCATTTTGACTGGTGTGAGGTGGTATCTCATTGAGGTTTTGATTTGTATTTCCCTGATGATGAGTGATGTTGAGCATCTTTTCATGCGTCTGTTAGCCATCTGGATGTCTTCTTTGGAAAAATGTTTATTTATATCTTCTGCCCATTTCTTAACTGGATTATTTGTTTTTAGGGTGTTGAGTTTAATAAGTTCTTTATAGATTTTGGATACTAACCCTTTATCAGATATGTCATTTGCAAATATCTTCTCCCATTCTATAGGCTCCCTTTTAGTTTGGTTGATTGTTTCTTTTGTTGTGCAGAAGTTTTTATCTTGATGAAGACCCAATAGTTCATTTTTGCCCTTGCTTCCCTTGCCTTTGGCGATGTTTCTAGGAAGAACTTGCTGCGGCTGAGGTCGAAGAGGTTGCTGCCTCTGTTCCCCTCAAGGATTTTGATCGATTCTCGTCTCACATTTAGGTCTTTCATCCATTTGGAGTCTATTTTTGTGTGTGGTATAAGGAAATGGTCCAGTTCATTCTTCTCTATGTGGCTGTCCAATTTTCCCAACACCATTTATTGAAGAGACTATCTTTTTTCCATTGGACATTCTTTCCTGCTTTGTCAAAGATGAGTTGACCATAGAGTTGAGGGTTCATTTCTGGGCTCTCTATTCTGTTCCATTGATCTCTGTCTGTTTTTGTGCCAGTACCATGCTGTCTTGATGATGACAGCTTTGTAATAGAGCTTAAAGTCTGGAACCTAAAGACACCTGCAGATTGAAAATGAGGGGATGAAGAACCATCTATCATGCAAAAAGATGTCAAAAGAAAGCCAGAGTAACCATACTTATATCAGATAAACTAGATTTTAAAACAAAGAACGTAACAAGAGATGAAGAAGGGTATTATATCATAATTAAGGGGTCTATCCATCAGGAAGACCTAACAATTGTAAATATTTATGCCCCCAACTTGGGAGCACCCATATATAAATCAATTAATAAAAAACAAAGAAACTCATTGATAATAATACAATAATAGTAAGGGACTTTAACACCCCACTCACAACAATGAACAAATCATCTAAAGCAGAAGATCATCAAGGAAACAAGGGCTTTGAATGACGCACTGGACCAGATGCACCTCACGGATATATTCAGGGCATTTCATCCTAAAGCAACAGAATACACATTCTTCTCGAGTGCACATGGGACATTCTCCAGAATAGGCCACATACTGGGTCACAAATCAGGCTTCAATAAGTACAAAAAATTGAGATTAGATCGTGCATATTTTCTGACCACAATGCTTTGAAACTGGAAGTCAACCACAAGAAAAAATTGGGGAAGATCACAAATACATGGAGGTTAAAGAACATCCTGCTGAAGATTGAATGGGTCAACCAGGAAATCAAAGAAGAATTAAAAAAATACATGAAAACAAAGGAAAATGAAAACATGACAGTTCGGAACCCTTTGGGCAGCAGAGGTGGTCCTAACAGGCCCTTCCTCAGAAGCAAGAAAAATCTCAAATATACAATATAACCTTACACCTAAAGGAGCTAGAAAAGGAACAGCAAATAAAGCCTGAAGCCAGCAGAAGGGAAATAATAAAAAATAGAGCAGAAATAAACAATATAGAAACAAACAAATAAACAAACAAACAAAAAAACAGTAGAGCAGATCAATGAAACTAAGAGTTGTTTTTTCAAAAGAATTAATAAAATTGACAACCCCCTAGCCTGACTTATCAAAAAGAAAAGAGAAAGGACCGAAATAGATAAAATCATGAATGAAAGAGGAGACATCACAACCAACACCATAGAAATACAAATAACTGTAAGAGAATATTATGACCAAGTATATGCCAACAAGCTGGACAATGTAGAAGAAATGGATAGATTCCTAGAAACCTACAAACTACCAAAACTGAAACAGGAAAAAATAGAAAATTTGAACAGGCCGATAACCAGCAAAGAAATTGAATCAGTAATCAAAAAATCTCCCAACAAAAGAAAGTCCAGGGCCAGATGCTTCCCAGGGGACTTCTACCAGACACATAAAGAAGAGTGAATACCTACTCTTCTCAAACTGTTAAAAAAAAAAAAAAAAAGTGGAAGGAAAACTTCCAAACTCATTCTATGAAGCCAGTCCCATTTTTCAAAGAGAATTCTCTTGAGCAATTTATGAAAAACATGAAGCAACATGACCAGTGAGTTTTAGCCCAATAATACAAAGTTGGCTTTTACTTGAAAACCAGTTAATATAATTCACTATCTTAACAGAATAAAGATCATGAAGAATATCATCTTCCCAATAGATGCAGAAGAGACCTTTCACAAAATTCAGCACTTACCTGTGTTATAAACAGCCAGTAAGCTAAGAATAGAAAGGAGCTTGCTCAGTCTGATGAGGGCCATCTATAACATAAACACACATCATAATTAAAGACGAAATGGGAATTGTTGCTGCTCTGAGGCTGAGAAGGGGGCATGTCTGCCCTCAGCACTGCTTACACTACTGGATTCTAAGTGTGCAAAGACAAGACACAGCACTCAACAAGCATGGGATCAACATAAGGATGGAGAAACGAAACAGTGCAAGAGAACAGCGAGGCCAGAAACAGACACATACTTACAGAGCCAACTTATTATTTGACAAAGGTGCTAAAGTAATTCAGTGGCATTGAACTAAGGGTCTATCTGCATGGATAAAAAATGGAGCTTGAATTCTGTTTCACATCATTCTCAAATATCAATTGAGATTGATTGTAGATCTAAACTTAGAAGCTATATAATTTCCAGAGGAAATCTTAAGAGAGTATCTTCATGACCTGAATGTATACAAAAAGTTCCTAGAAAAAACACCAAAATAAGAAACAAAAAATTATGTCAAATTGTAATACACCAAAAAAACCCCCAACCCTAGCCCATCCAAATACATCATAAACAGAATCAGTAAGTAGGGCAGAGACCAGGAAAAATACTTGCATGACATGCATCTGACAAGAGGCCAGTGTCCATAACACGGAAGGGATTTCCACAGCATATCAATAAAAAACAAACAACCTAATACAAAAAATTAAACTGCTTGAAATGACCCTTTACAATCAACACTTGGCCAGTACTTCCATGGAGAGATGTTCAACATCATTTTTTAAAATCAGAATTAAACTGCTTGAAATGACCCTTTACAATCAACACTTGGCCAGTACTTCCATGGAGAGACGTTCAACATCATTTTTTAAAATCAGAATTAAACTGCTTGAAATGACCCTTTACAATCAACACTTGGCCAGTACTTCCATGGAGAGATGTTCAACATCATTTTTTAAAATCAGGGGCGTGCGAATTACAGCCATCCTAAGAACAGCACACGGACTTAAGACTAGCAGAACTTAAGGACGAAAAGAGCAGCCCAGGGGCAGGTGCAGTGACATCTTCCCTGTTCTGCTCTGGGCAGGATGGAAATGTGCAGCCTTGCGCAGACGTTTTGCAGTTCCGAATGAGACTCGCAATACACTCAGCAGTGATTCCGCTGCATATTTACCCGCAAGAGGTAAACATTTCTTGTGGCAAAAGGGCTCACACAGAGGTCGCAACAGCTTGATTCACCACAGCCTCTAACTGAAACAACCCAAATGTTCACAGGGAGCAGTGGGCAAACTGAATGTGCGTATTCATACAGCGGAGCGAGAAAGGGGCAGCAAAGCAACAACCTGCCTCCTCAAGCCGTCACGTGGGCGGAGCCGACAGACGCCGAAGGGCACGGTCCGCACATCCATGACGCGAGTTCTCCAACAGGTGAGACTAATCTACGGTGACAAAAATCAGAGCAGTTTGCTTTGTGGAGAAGGACGGCTGGCTGTGAGGCAGAGAAGGGAATTTTCGGAGGCGCTGGGAATGCTCAAAATTTTTATGGGTTCGTGGGTCCATGCAGCTGTCAAACTCCATCAAATTACACACTTAGGATTTGTGCGTTTCACTGTATGTAAATTGTAAGCAAAAACAAAGCACGCCTGCAAATATTGAACTCTGGGCACAGGTTGCTTTTATCACTTTTATGGGTAACATACCGGAAACTCTTTTTTGTGTACATTCTAGGCCTCAGCAACGGAAGAGCTGTCTTGAGGAGCGTGGAAGCCAGTGCTTCTGTGTTGGAGAGAGGGGCTACGAAAATCAAAAGGGAAAACACTAGGATGTTTCCTATGCTTTCAGACTGGAATCAGAGGCCTTACCAGCAAACTCATGATTGTATTTTTACAGCTGGAGAAATGCAGGTACAGATTTATGCACCTGCTTCTACGTCCAGTCTACTTCTCTCCTGGCTTTGCCTGCCGAGAGAGTCTGGAGGTGGTGACGCATCTGGGGCAAAGAATGCTCCTGTCACTGGGTCTCAGTTTTCGATCACTTTCTCCCCCAAGAAAGAAACATGGAGCCTGCAGAATAGACGGATCCAGCCTGAGGCCAGGAAAGCCCAGAGCACCTTGCTTTCCAGAAAGTCCGAAATGGCCCCCAAATTAGAAGGACTCCTCCAATCATGCATTACTTTGTAATGAATCACCTCAAAACTTAGTTGCCTAAAGCAACAACCGGTTATCATGTCCCACGTTCCATGGGTGACTGGCTAGATTGGAAGGTTCTCATTTGGGGTCTTTGATAAGACAGAAATTAGTTGCCAGCTGGGGGTTGGAGATGGTTTGTTCCCAAGTCACACAAACACTGCCTTGGACTTCATTCTCATGCTGGTGGACTCATGGCCAGTAGACAGTGGGGTCGCCACAGCTGAGGACTCACATCCTTGTTCAAGGGAAGGTAGGGGGAAGGGACGTGCTCGTGACCTTGGGCCTGCCCCTTTTCTTTTTTTTTTTTGTCAGTGTATGTGCATTTTTTTTTTTTATTCTTATGTTAATCCCCATACATTACATCATTAGTTCTAGATGAAGTGTTCCATGATTCATTGTTCGTGGGCCTGCCCCTTTTCTAAGAAGCAGTGAGGCACCTGGAAAACCCCAACGGCATTCGTCTGCCGTAGCTTGGCTAGAGCTGGGATCACGGAGAACTGTAGCTGCAGGCAATGCTGGGTCTTAAAAGTTTCCTCTGTAACGGGGCAGGGAAGAGAGAAGGAAGAACCATCGTGGCATCGGGGGTAGCCAACCAGCGGGGCCTGCCTCACCCGATAGTCAAAGAAGTTAGTAATATTCGTAATACTCGTGACGACATGGATGAACCTGGAGGACGTATGTTACGTGAAAGAAGCCGGACACAGAAGGACAGATACTGCATGATCCCACTTCTACGAGGAATCGAAACTGGTCGGCTCAGGAGCAGACACTGGGATGGTCGCCAGGGCTGGGCGCGGGGAGACAGGAGGTGCTCGTCGGGGGCGCAGTTGTGTGAGCTGAACAAGTCTCGCAGACCTACTGTGCACAGAGCCCGCAGTTTGCAATGCTGTTCCCTGTGCCTCAACACTGGCCGAGAGGGTGGATTACACACCAAGTGGTAACAATAACGGCGGCAGTATGGCGGGAAGAACCTCGCCCAGGGGATGGATGTGATCGTGGAATAGGTTATGGTCATGGTTTCACGCGTGTCTGTCCATCTCCAAACTGACCAGTCGTATACATTAAATGTGTGCAGCTTTTTGATGTCAATCATACCTCAATAAAATGGTTTTCAAAAAGCCTCATGGTTTTGTAATGATGAAAATACGGATAATGTCAGTGAGTGCTTCGCACGGCTTCTGGGGGTGTCAAAGTCCGTCACACGGCTGTGGGAGCCCGCCTGCTCAGAGGTCTCAAGAAGGACAGCGTTTCGGGCCCCTGGCAGCCTCGGCCGGCCGGCCGCTATATGGACGGGCTGTCATCTGTCTCTACTGCAGCGAGTCTGACTACAGCCGGCGCCTCCCATCTGAACACAGAGCAGCCAGAAAGACGCGCCTGAATCCCCATCCACATGCCGCTCGGCTCTTTCCACCCCCAGCTCCTCTTTGTTTGGATGCCTGGCAAACTTACATTGACATTAAAAACTCTTGCTAGAACACATCATGAATTAAAAACAAAACAAAACAAAAAGCACATTTAAGACCAGTGTAGTCCTTCTTAAGAGTGTAGACTCCTCTCTCCCAACATGTGCTCTGGGGTCTTGCGGAGGAAAGCATTTCTTGTTTTTTGACTATTACTAATTTTATTACTAATTTTAATGCCGTTCCTCTGACGCATAACTTGGCCGTCTTACTGTCTATACGCCTCCAAATATCTGAGCTGTCTGGAAGGAGGCTTCGTGGAAATGAGGAGAAGCTGGGGCCGGCGAGGGAAGCGGGGCGTCCGTCTGTCTCACCCTGGTTGTCCGCTGGTCTGGGCTCCGCACCTGCCTGGAGTCAGGAAGCTGAGCCAGCAACGCTGTGAGTGACCCCAAGAAGCTGTGAGACCCACCAGCTCACCTCGCAGCATCTTTCTTGATGCGACGTAGAGGCCCCCGGATTGTTCTGCAGCTTGGCTCAGCGCTTGCGAGGGGTTCTTTGCCCTGTCTTCTCTCAGTGTGGGTGGCAGGGCCCAGAACTCAGCTCTGTGCACTCGGAGCGGAGAAGCACCTGTTTGGATGAGGGTGAACTGAGAGTATCAGCAATAGGGAGTGTGTGCAGGTGGAGAAAGCCACATTTAAAAGTAATAGTGATTGAACAAGGATTAGTTTTCTTTTGTTTATCCAAGTGGAAACCTTTTCCACTTGGACATATTATTTTTAGTTATCATGTTTTCCTTTTTCAAAAAAACATCTGCTTTGTGGAATTTGCAGTTTAATGAGTTTTTCTGCTTATGCCAAGCAGCTTGCAGGAGATGGGGCCCGACGCCTGCCACCCAGTGCGGGGCCCTCGCCGAGGCAGCCTGAGAAGGATTGTCAGGTTTCCCACCTCATCCAAGCTAAGCCCAGAGATTTCTCAGACTGATAGTTCTGCAAAGGATCCCAGGACTCTACTCCCAGGGAGCCCCTGCTGGCCGGCTCTGCTCTGAGTGGTGCGTCAGCCAAGTCTGAGGCTTCCTGACCTCCCGCGTCTGCATGCACGCTCTGCTTGCCAGGGGCAGCTGGGGTAGGGGGTGTCTCTGCGTGCGAGCGCCTGGCTGCACCGATCCGGGATTCTCTCGATGGCATCCACTGGGTTTTCTGTTGGGAGCAAGTTTGTTTTCTCTCTTCAGTTTGGGAGCACACGTACCTCACGCACATCCGAATTCGATAGACCTTGGAGATTAACACGGGTTTGCTCTTTTCAGACAAGTCTTAAAGGATATCTGGAGAGGCCTCATTTCTTCTTTCTTTTATTTTTTTTTCTCTGCCCATAAAAGGACAACAAACGAAAAAAGAAAAGCAAAACAGAGGCTTCTGGACCCTCCTATCAGTGACCATTGACCTGCTTCCCTGGTGTGGGGACATCGGTGGCAGGTGGCTCTGAGCTTGTCCCGGGGTGGGGGCTTCCCCTCCCACCCTGGCCTCAGTCTGAGGGTCCCTCTGAACTCAGGCCCACAGGAGGGACCCCCTCCCATGCTCTCTGCCAAAAAAGATTATTGGGCCAGATAAAAAGCAAGATTCAACCCTATGATATCTGCAGTAAACACTTTTTTTTTTAAACATTAAGACACTGATAATTTGAAAATACACCAATAGAAAGATACATGAAATATGAAAATACTGATTTTAGGGTAGGTGGTGTGGTGATCATAATACAACACAAATTAAGCTACAGAACAAGGTCAGGACGAAGAGGGGGCAGCTGACCAAGAGGACCCCACAACCCTAAATGTGTACACACTTCACAACAGAGCCCCGAGCTGACAGAGTGGAAGGAGAAACACACAAGTCCACATTTGTATTTGGGAATTTCGACATTCTTCCCTCAGGAAGTAGGGTAACAGGTGGACAGGAATCAACGCGGAGGTGGAGCGCCTGAGCAGTGCTGTTAGCTGAGTGGATCCACCCGACGGAGCGGACACACCTTACAGCAGAGGAGTGTGAGTTCCTGCGGGACGCTGGCTGTGAGAGGCCACGCTGGGCCACAAAACAGGTCCCACTGAACGCGAGAGGGTCAGACCAGACAGAACCCATGCTCTGACTTGATGGACGTCAGTTGGAGATTCTTACAACGCAGTAAGATCACAAAAACAAAGCCCGCTAGAATGGGCAAATATTCGCAAAGGCATTTTACAAAAGATGTCTAATTGGCCCCTGTGCACAGAGGATAAGATCATCAGCCATTGAGAAATGTAAATTCAAGCAATAATGAGATACCACTAGACATCCAAGATAGCGTCAAACAGCGAAGCGACCGCAGTGCGAGCCGGGGCGGGCGGGGGGCGGGAAGCGCGGCGGGTGTGTTCAGAACGGCTTCGAGGCTCCGGCCACCACTACGCACACGCTTATAGATGACGCAGTAGTTCTGTTGTGCATACTTATCTGAAACGATGCAAACACAGGTCCTCACAAAGGCTTATGCACGGATCTTCCTAAAAGTTTTAGCTGTAATAACCAAAACCTGGACACAACTCAGATGAGACGAGTAAACAAACGGTGGTAGAGAAATACGATGAAATACTATTTAGCTCTAAAAGGAAATGAATTGCTAATACAGGCAAGAGAATGGATTAATCTCAAAGTCATCACGTTGAAAGAAGCCAG
>NC_138375.1:1185658-1193628 GCF_054177405.1 Leptonychotes weddellii
CGTGGGTAGAGAACTTCTCTATCCCTCGTCCTAGGTAATCGATTCCTTTTGTGCAGTTCCTTCTGTACCTCAGAACTTGAAGAAGCCAAAAAAGAGTTGTCATACATTTCTTTATATTTTCCTCCTAAGAAACACGAAGTAATCAAGAGCCATCAACCAGCTTGCTCTCACTTCTGTGGGTGGGTGCTTTTCCTCAATTCTGAAGCCCTGAGAGGAGAGACCCCTGGCTAAGAGATGAAGGGGCCCAGACCCTGGCTGCCAATGCTTGAAAGGTCTCACTTTGTGGAACGAAGGGTCAATATATGGCAAATGGACACGAGCTTTCCACGGCAGGTGGGTGCCCCCAACACGGGAAATGGGAAGGTGCCGACCGGAGTGTGGCCTGGCCCGGTGTGAGCCGGCTCCAGGGGCCACCCAGGACGCGGGGTGCTGAGCAGGTGCTGTCTGTGCTGAGGTCCTCAGGACTCCAGCCCAGTGTTGCTGACCGGGTGGTGCCTGAGGCGCCTGCCTGCCGCCTGCCCACGTGTCCGCTGCCGTGCCCACACAGTGGCTGGGCCACGTTCCCAGTGGTCTGACTAGTAGGTCTGCCACAGTCCCCCTGAGGGACGCTGAACCTGTACCAGGTTCAGGGGTTTTGGATGTGAGAACTCCCCCTCTAACAAAACTTGGGGGAGTCCCAAATAATGACAGTTTACTTTGAATTTCCCAGCAGGGTAAATGGGCACAGTGACCAGGGGGCTCTCTCTGATTATTTCTTGCAGCAGCAGGATGAATTTGTCAGGATGTCCACAACGGCGTCAGTTGAACACCGATGTGGACTTGGCAAAGGCTGGGAAGTCTGCCCTTCCGGCACCCCCTTCGGCCCTGCTGTGCAGCGCTCTGCACCCCAGCATCCGGGCTTCCCCCTGGACCCACCTTCCCATGGGAGTTCCTGGCCGCCCCCTCAGTCCTGGGGGAGGGACAGGAGCTGCTTGACGGAGGGACTGGAGCAGGTCCAGGAAGCTTATTTGGACAGAGGGTTTCTTTTCCTCCTTGAGGTCTCATCTCATTAACTTTTCTGTGTTTCAACAGTTGCATTTAAGAAGCTCTCTTGGACGAGTGATGCCGTGACCGCGCAGACTTGCTCTGGCCGCGGCCTCCATGAACACTTCCCTGTAAGGCACCTGAGCAGGAAACGTGGGAAACCCAGACAGTACTCATGTGGCCGCTGGACTCGGGAGCGGGCGCAGCCAGGCTCCGTCCTCCGGGAACACCACGGAGAGCCCGGGAACATGCTTTATGGGAAGGTGGTGGTCTCTCTTCTCAGATCTGGTGGGTGATGCTAGAAAACCAGCCCCCTGAAGTGGAGGTGTCCGCGGTGCTCTCTGGCGGTCATGAAAGGGTGCTGCCCCTGAAGCGAGCCTGGGGTGCACTGGGGGGTGTTGGCAGGGCGGACCTCACACCTCGCCGGGACTCTCCACTTAGCATCCAGCGGCAGCCTCCGACCCCTCCACAGGCGCACGTCTGGGGAGTCCCGGAGGCTCCCTCCTGGTTGTTGCCTGCCCGTGATTGATGGCTTCCATCTGGATGACCTGAGGTCATCTTGTTAGGACCCAAAAACTGGAGTTGCTGCACCACACAGAGATGGGAGCTGTCCTGGGGTCAACAGACAACTGCCCCCCATTTATCTCCCAGGACCCGGACCTGCCATCCAGCTGCCGCGGCTTCGAGCGCGTCCGCCCAGCCCGCAGTGTGTAAGAACAGGGTGACTCCACACCGTCTCCGCGGTGCATTCCCGCTGCCCCTCACCCCTGCCTGCTCCTGAACACCTCCTCCAGCCTCTTGCTCGTTTCCTAATTCTTAAAGTTCCTAACCTGCCACTTAGCTAAGAGTATCTGCTGGATAAGCAATGATTGCTTAGAATTGGATATTTGTGCTTCAAGCAATATTAGACTCCAACTTTTTTGCTGGACCACAATTTTTTAAAAAGATTTTATTTATTTATTTATCTATTTATTTATTTATTTATTTATTTATTTATTTATTTATTTATATTTATTTGAGAGGGACCTGAGATCATGACCTGAGCTGAAGGCAGACGTTTCACCGACAAAGCCACCCAGCAGCCCTGTCTGATCACCCCTGATGGTGATCAATTGCTCTGGCTTTTCCAGAGAGAGTGGCACATCCCCCTAGGGCCGTGCATCCTCAAATCATTGAAGATCCCTGGATAAACCACTGTTACCACTGGTCTGTGAGCCCTGCAGGCCCTGCTCACCTCCCCGTGGGTCTGACCGCGTCCGCCTCGCTGCTTGCCCCACCATTACATGGAGCTCACTTGCTGCCTTCCCTCCCACATGTCAGCCACCAGCCTGGGAGGAAGCTGGTTTTCTCAAAACATGTATGTTCTGGAGCTTTCTAGAACACAGAGGCCATACCAGTCAAATGCAGTGAGTGTTGAGAGCTCAGTCCCTCTCCTCTTGCTGTTCTGTTCACTGTCATGCTTGAGGACACTTGGCCTGGCCACCACCAGATACCGGACACTGAGGCTCAGCCCATTCCCGTGTGTCGTGGACTCTCACCACATCTTACTGAAGTCTGGGCACCCACTGCCTTCCAGAACAGGGAAAGGTTTGCCATTCACGGTGAGATGTGCTCACTAATGTCAAGGTCCGAGGTCAAGGCCACACCATGCCAGGTCTTAGCTGGGAAGTGGGACACGTTTCTAACGTCTCCGTCCCAGCTCTTCAGGCTGCAGAACCGGGATGATGGTGTCATGTGCCCCTCACTGTGAGGATGGTGGGAGCCCCCCCCTCCCGCCCCGACAAAGGGCCTGAAATAGTAAGCAGTCAGGGAGCTCTGTGATGAGCGACTTCCCCATGGGTGGGAGTCTCCGAGGAGGAGAGACCATCCGCCCGCGGCTCACTGTCTTGGAGTCTCCCCTGTTACATCAGGAATTCACACAAACACACTCGAGGTGTTTTGGACTACGGGTGAACCAAAGCTGGGGCGGATTTCGTTTCGGTCACACCGCTTAGGCACACGTGTGGGAGGTTTGCTGCAAATGTGCTTGTGAGAGGAAGGCACGCCCACGTCGCCTTAGTGTCTCCCTGAGGAAAGGTGTGTGAGGGCCAGAGAGGTGGCGGAGAGGGTCAGTTGCTGGCTGGTAAAGGCAGAGCGGGGTCAGAACCTGCTTCTCTGCTCCCCTCCCTTGTGGGCTGCCTGGATGCCATCCACCCTGCTCCAGCAGAGGCTTCTGGGGAGACATTTAACCACAGGTATGTCCTGTTTCCAGCTGACATTAGATCCTCCCCTTGACTGCATCTGGGGGTGAGGGAGCTGGCAGCCACTGGGGGTCGGGGCCCTGGGGCGTCCAGCCTGGGTCAGGGAAGGCAGGCAGCCAGAAGCAGACTGATGAGCAGGACCTGCCTGGCTAATTGGAAATCTCTAGATCGCAGATACATTCCCCTGGGTGGCGTGTTCCAGTTCCGGGGATCTGAGGTTGTGACCTCTTCTGTCCAAATGGCCTCAG
This sequence comes from Leptonychotes weddellii, assembly GCF_054177405.1. Lineage (NCBI taxonomy): Eukaryota > Metazoa > Chordata > Mammalia > Carnivora > Phocidae > Leptonychotes > Leptonychotes weddellii. Next base: position 1,189,170 of record NC_138375.1, read on the forward strand.
GCTTAGATTGTTCTCTCCTGCCCCCAAAGCCGTGGCTATATAAGGACGCTGTCCCTCAAGCCCTGACCCGTTCCTCCAGCCTCCGGGAGGATAGGCTGTCAGCTGTCCCGGGTCCCTGCCTACCCAGCTGGGCTGGAGGTGCCCGGCACCCCGCCACCGCCCGCAGCCTCCTCTCCACAAAGGTGCCCTCCGCCGGTACCTACTGCCTCCACTCTCTTCCACGGGTGTCCATGAAGAGCCTGCAGCCTTGGTTCATGTGTGCGTCTGTGCTTGGCCTCCGTGGCTCTGTCTACGTGGCCCGGCTGAGGCTCTTACAGCTTTTCCACCAGGCCCCGCATTCCGGGTCTACCGTGGGGTGAGCCTGCGAGCCTCCACTGCTGTCCCTCAGGCAGCTGGAGTTCGCCCGTTCTTCTCCCAGCAATGGGCACACGGTTATAATAACTTCACAATTCACAAAATCCCACAATTTATTCTTAGAGTTGAAGGCTTAAAACTATGCTATATTTAATAAAATACAGTCACGCATTATTTTTGGTGGATAACATCCTGAGCCTACGTTAGCTCTCTCTAAGATACATTTTAACAACTTCCTACTGATTATCCATGCAGAACAGGAATAGGAATGATTTCTACCAGTCCTAAACCCTCAGAGAAATAGTGTATTAACTACAAGAATGTTCTCTTCCCCTTGGGATAAAACAACTTAAGATGATATACTGGTTTTGGAATACTACCTTCATAGTTTTTCAGAGAAATATGGCTAATTTTTAAACAAATTCTATTTTTTAAATTTCATGTGTTTAAAAAGCAATATATACCCTTTTCTATTAAAAATATGCTCCTTAAAAGTGGAACTTTGCTGGGCTGGCTTTCTAACCTGATTACCGGGGCCAGTAAGGCTCAAAGTGCTGACCAGTCTCTCCTGCACTTGGGGCAGGGGACACCCTTCTGGTTTCTCTGGATGCACAGGACTCATATTGAAGGGGCCACATATGCAGACGTGATGCAGCCCACCAAATAGTGTAGAGGGGCCTCTGGGGTCTGGGGCTCTGGGTGTATCTCCCACTCAGCCAGGGTAAGGTTGTATTCTAGCCCCCAGTGAACTGCTCTTGGGGGATCCAGGCCCTGTGAGTTCCCTCCCCTGGGGACTCTGGGCTTGTCACTAACTTGTTTCAGGCAGAAGGCCATCAGTAAACACCAGCAGGTGCTGGTGAGCCTTTATGCATAGGCTTGCCTGCCTTTAGTACGGCCCTGAGAAACTGCAGGAGCATAATCCTGGTTAGCCTCCAGGGGATGGAAGGCCACATGGAGAGGGCCTGGCCCTGTCCAGGGTCCCACGTGACCCAGCAGCTGGAAGAAGCCCCATTGGTAGCCCAAGAAAGACCAGGAGAATGGTCCAGCCAAATCATGAAACCATGAGATCTGTGTTTTGCTTTGAGCACGAGGTCCCATGGAATTCATTATGCAGCATAACCAGGACGGTGGGCATTAAAACTGAGCTAGTGGGTTTCCTTAAGGTCTGTTGTGTCAGTTTTGATAATATTTTTTGTGTCTGTATTAAATGGGATAAATGCATTAGGAAATCTGAATGACTTTCCAAAAATTAACCTAAATCCTAATTGAATTATGGCCACTTTGGTTTTTATATGATTTTGGCCACAAAACATAATAATGAGCAAAGTAAGTTTAGACTGTCATGTCAGTGCTTTGGGAATGCCTAAGTGAGTCCTCGTATCTTGAACCACCTCAAACCAGAGGGTTCAGAAGCTGTTACTGACATTAGAAAGACAGAGACCTGTCACAGAGGTGGGTTAGCTTTGATAGCAGAACATATTTATAGCCAAGAAGATGAGAAAATCTTCCCTGACATCATTGTACGCATAGATTGCTGATAACATCATTGTCTTAAAGACATGGTGACTTTTGTTTCTTTCTCTGACAACTGCCTCGGCAACAACCACGAGTATCTAAAATATCTACTTGTCCTATGTTCTGACCTGTTGCCGTGCTAAGGGACAGTGTGAAAGCTCTTTAGTCTCTGGCAATTTTTAATGCCTACCTAGAGGTGTAGCTCATCAATTTTTATCTTCCAATTGATATAAAAATTAAACAGTTAAGCTGCCAATTTGTTTGCATTTCTTACTCCACCCCAGTCAATCCACCTGAAACAGAAGTCCACCGTGGGGAGCCACTGAGGATGGAGGAGTATTGTTCTGCAAAATGCGGCACCTCCGGTGAGGCTGATTCGTGCTCAGGTGGCTGTAACTTGTCGGTCCAGGTGATGGAGAGACACAATGCCAGACAAGCACAGAGGGTCTCCTGTGTCCTTGGCTGAGTCCTCTCCACAACCACCTGATGCTGGAGAAAAAGCAATCATCAAGAGGAAACAGAGAGTGCCTGGAATCCACACTTAGAGCAATTTAAAACATGTCCAAAGTTCCGGAAATGGCAGGAGGACAGGTATCTCACCTCACTCAGTGAGATGTCTGTTATAAAACAGAAGTCTCAAGCAGAATGTGCAGCTATAACAAGCACAGTATCTGAGGTGGAAAATGCATGGGGTGGTGTTAACAGCACAGTGGTAATAAGAACTAGTGGAAGGAAAGTTGAGTGAACTTGAAAGAGGCAACAGAAAGTATTTTTACAGGAAAAAAGCCAGCATCACTAAGCTGCAGAAAATATCACATAGCTTAAAATGCATACACAATGATGATGGGGGGTGTCACAAAATATTTCAAAAATTATGGCTGCCAATTTTCCAAGTTTGACAAAAGGTATAAACCTAGCAATGAGAGAAGCTCAGTAAATGGCAGGCAGAGGAAACATGAAAAAGACCTCACCCTGTCACATGGTAACCAAGTTGCTGATCCACAGATGGGAGACAGTCCCCAAAACAGCCAGAGGACAGAGATGTGGACAGTGTGTGGAAGAACATGGTTGGAGTGATGGAGAAAACCCCCAAGTCAGAAGACAATGGAATGCTATCCTTCATATGCTCAAAGGAAAGCAAACTACCAACTGAGAAAGCTTATTCCAAAAATGGAGGAGAGGTGTTGCAGATGCATGGAATGACCTCCTGGGAGAGAAAGGGAAAAAGTTGCCGACCTGAGCAACTTTGGAAATGAATATCTGAGCAGCTAAAACCAAATAGACCATGCACAGCAATGTCTTCTGGCTGGTAAGGTTGTCACCACAGGGCTACCAGTTAACAATTCTGATGCTACAACACATGCTTGCTGGAACTTAACAACTAATTAAATGGTTAGCAGATGGTGGGAACCACATTTCTCCTGGAGCAGGAGTTTATGGATGCAGGAGGCTAGAATGATCCACTCAGCAATCAATTATAGGTGGGGATACAGTGTGAACTCGTGGTTAGCTTAATATAGATATGTACGGTTACATGTAGAAGCATTTACAGATATGTGTACATAAATACGTTAGTACATACCAGTAAGTTTCCTTTTTTGTCAGTTAAGAGGGCCTAGAAGCAAGGACAATCCAGGAGCAATGAGCACAACTCAAACCCAGATCTTTGTTTATAATACCATTCTCCAATAAAAGGAACCACAGCTTCTTGGAAAAGTGGCTGATTCATGAACTGTGGCACAAAAGATACAAGATGAACCTGGAGCATCTTGTAGTCCCAGAAAGTAAGGAAGTGCTAAAAAACACACACATTCCTCAAACCCCCAAATCCTACAATGATGGAAATATGTCAAAGAGACATAGGAACCAACTGAATGAACCCCTGATGGACAAACTAGAACATTTTGAGCAATAAAATAAAGTAGCATTGCATTATAACTCAAAGTACAAAATAAATATCCACGAGTCTATATTGATATAAGTGAATGATTGCATCAATAAATAAATAATGGGAGAAGAGGCAAATCTCCATGCAGAATTGTAGCCACTTTCCCTCACTACATTTCCTTAAGTGTGGGCCGTGTGTAGTGACCTATTCTAAAGACTAAGTTATGGAAAGGGGAAAATCAAGTAACTTTACAGTGTAGGGATCGTACAAACACAACTTCAGCTGGATGGTCAAGGTCAGCAGCAGCAGCAGCAGCAGCAGCAGCAATAAGCTATGTGAGAATGTGCATGTTTGATACAATTGGTGGAAATGGCCACCTTCCTCTGTGGTCTTTCCTCCTAAAACACAGAACCCCAGTTTAATTATGAAAACCCCAAACCCAAAATAGATCCTAATCTAATAGAAGGACAATCCATTGCCAAGTACTCCTCAAGACTGTCAAGGTCATCAAAAACAAGGAAATTTTGAGAAACCATCACAGGAGTTGGAGGAGCCTGAGTAGAGATGACAACTAAATGTATATGGCATCCTAAAGGGATCCTGGAACAGTAAAATGTTATTGATTAAAAAAATGAGGAAATCTAGATAAAACATGGAGTTTAGTTAGTAACGGTGTGCCAATATTAGTTCATTAGTGAAGAT
>NC_138375.1:1194128-1217357 GCF_054177405.1 Leptonychotes weddellii
GATGTACCATGCTAATGTATGATGCTATTGATATGAGGACCTAGGTATGAGGCATAGGAGAACTCTGTGTTAGCTTCGTAATTTTCAGTTAGTCTAAAATTATTTTAAAGTAAAACATTTATTTTTAAAAAAGGAAGGGGGCTCCCACTTCCTGCCAAATGGGAATGATATAAACTAGATCCACACTTATGCCTGGAAAAAAAGCAGACAGAATATATGAAATAGGTGTTTTCAAAGCACAGTGAAGAACACTGCCCTTGGGATAGGAGAAACAGATGAGAGAGCCCCGTGACTGCCTTTGCTTACTCTATGAACTGTTCCTGTTTTGTGGCACCTGGAAGAGGACAAGGCAGAGCTCATTAGATGTGCCAGGTTGAGGGGATGGAGATGAGGGTTTAGTAGCTAGAGGCTGAAGGACAGAGTATCAGAGAGATAGATGATAGATAGATAGAGAATGAGAGAAAGAGTTGGAGGGAGAGTCAGGGGGAGAAAAGAAGGGAAAGATGGGGAGATAGAGGGAGAAGAAGAGAGAGAGAGACAGAACTGTGCAGATAGTGAGAGTCAGCCTTGAGTAACGATTGTAAGCAGAATAACGATAATATATATGGATGTGTGTAAAGATATTATTGAAGACTAGGTAAAAAATGCTGAGAGTGTTAGAGGGAACATCCCATATCTCAAGGATCACTGTCCCCTCTAACACTTTCAGCACTTTTCACCTAATCTTCAATAATATCCTTACACACATCCATATACATTATCATTATTCTACTTCCTATCATTACTCAAGGCTGACTCTCACTATCTGCACAGTTCTGTCTCTCTCTTCTTCTCCCTCTATCTCCCCATCTTTCCCTTCTTTTCTCCTTCTGACTCTCCCTCCAACTCTCCCTCTCTCTTTCTCTCATTCTCTATCTATCATCTATCTATCTGTCATCTATCTATCTATCAGATGTTCCCACCAGGCAGAGAGCAAAACCTAATTTCACAGGACATGGAGCACAATACTCAGTGTCATATGCTCCCACCAGTAGGGAATAGTTACACTTAGAGTGCTCCAGTCCTGCTTAACATAGCTTAAAAGAAGGCCTAAAAAGATGAAACTTTAAACGAAATTTAGTATGGTCCCAGAGCAAAGTCCAAGAGTATTTTTAGCAATACAGAAATATTCAGCACCCAACAAACTGAAATTCACAATAGTTGTGAAGACCAAGCATACAATGAAGAAGAAAAATAAAACCCATAATGAGGAGAGGAATTAATCATTTGAAACCAACACAGGGAAGACACAGATGTTAGAATTAGCAAACAAGGATATTAACAAGTTAATACTGTATTCCAGTTGTTCAAAAGTCAAGTAGAGACATGGATAGTATTAAAAAGATTCAAGTGAACCTTCTAGATATGAAAAATACAATGTCTAAGTTGAAAAATACATTAGGGTGGAATTAACATCAGATTAGGCATTTCAGAAGAAAAAATAGGCAAACTTGAAGACAGCAATTGAAACTATCTAAAATAAAAAAAAATAAAGCAAAAACTTAAAAATAGTGAAAATGACAGAGCATTAGTGAACTCTAGAACAAACTCAAGCAGCCTAATATAGATATTAGCCTAATATACAAGCCTATGAAGTAATGAAGGAGGAAAAAAATGGGGAGCAGAAAAAGTATGTTAAGAAATTGTTACCAAATTTTCCAAATGTAAAGAAAATTATAAGCATGAAGTATTAAGAAGCTCAGCAGACTATTATTACAAGAAACATGAAAATAACTGTACAAAAACATCAAAATAAAAATGCCCAATAGTAGTCATAAGAGGAAAATCTTAAAAGTGGCCAACAAAAAAGACACATCATGTACAAAGAAACCATGATAAGGAAGAATGCAGACTTCTCATTGGCAGCAATGCAATCAGGAAGACAATGAAACAACATCTTTAAAATTCTGAAGGAAGTCGAGCTCCCTGCTTGGTGGGGAGTCTGCTTCTCCCTCTACCCTACTCCCCTGCTTGTGCTCTTTCTCTCTCTCTCAAATAAATAAAATATCTAAAAAAATTCTGAAGGAAAAATAAATCAATCTAGGATTCTATACCAAGTAAAAATATGTTTCAAAATAAAGATGAAATAAAGTTTTGGATATAAAAGTTGAAAAAATTTTGTCATCAGCAGACTTGAAACGAAAAAAAAAGTTAAGGTTAGTCCTTTCAACAGTAGAAAATTATATCAGCTGGCAATATGTATCTACACAAACGGATAAATAGGGATGAAGGAACATGGTAACTATATTGGTAAATATGTAAGATCTTTTATTATCATTTAAATCTCTTGAAAAAATAATCATTTATGTAAAACAAAATAACGGCAATGTATGTGGGCTAATATATATGAGTAAAATACATGAAACAATAGAACAAAGTTTGAAAGACGAGAAATGAAATTATACTACATAAGATTCTTATACACTGAATGGTATAATATAATCTGAAGGTAGACTTTAATAAAGTAAACTCTATACCAAAAGCCCATTGACCAAACCCCAAACCCAAACTAAATACTAAAAGATATAGCTAATAAGCAAATGGAAGAAGTAAAATAGATCATAAAAAGTTTTGATTAATCCAAAAGAAGACATTAAAAGAGATGAGAAGGAACATAGGTGGGACAAATAGAAACCAAGTTGAAGAGGGTAGACTTAAACTTAATTACATGAATAATCATATTAAGTGTAAATGGTCTAAATAACCCAATTAAAATGCAATGTTTGTATGATTGGATAAAAAAGAAACACTCAAGTCTGTGCTCCCTAGAAGAAACCACTTTAAATACAAGACACGTACAGATTAAAAGTTAGAGTATGTCAAATATGTATCACGATAGCCATTAAAAAAATGAACAATGCTGCTGTGGCCGTAGTACATCAGACAAAGTAGATTTCAGAGCAAAGAACATTCCTACTGCATAATGACAAGAAGTATCAATTCATCAGATGGGTACAATAACCCTAAACCAGTGGCATATAATAACAGTGCTTCAAAACAGATGAAGTAAAGCTAATAGAACTGAAAGAACAAGTAGAAAAATCCACAAATACAATGATTTCAGTGCCTCTGTCTAAATAATTGATAGTAACAGCAGACAGATTATCCATGAAAATATAGAAGACTTGAAAAATACTTCCATTTAATTTACTTAATTTACATTTAAAGAGCACTCCACAAAACAATAGCAGGATGCACATTCTTCTCACGCACACTAGAAATTTACCAAGGCAGACCATACTCTGAGCCATAAAGCAAGTCTCAATAATTTAAAAATGTTTCTAGTCATACAAAATATTTTCTCTGTCCATAATGGAATGAAATTAGAAACTTACAGCAGAATTAACTCTTGAAAATCCCCAAATATTTAGAAAGTAAATGACACGCTTTGATATAGCCCAGGGGTTAAAGAAGAAATCAAAAGGGAATTCAGGAAGTATCTTGAATTGGGAGAAAGTGGAAATGCAACAAGTCAAAATTTGTGAGATGAAGCAAAAATAGTACTATCTGGATATTTGTAGTATTAGATTATGGGAAAAGAAAAGGTCTCAAATCAATGAGATCAGCCTTTGTGGTAAGAAACTGGAAAAAAATGAGCAAGTTAAAGACCAAGTTAAATAAAAAATAAGTAGAAAAAGGAAATAACAAGTAGAGAAAAATCAATGTAATAAAAAAAACCCAGAGAAGCAATAGAGAAATTTAAATGAAACCAAGAAGATCAATAAAATTGATAAATTTTGCCAGATTGTTTAGGAAAAAAAGAGAGAAGACAGACATGTTTAATATCAGGAATGAGAAAGATTACATCACTATAGATCCTACAGATATTAATAGAACAAGAAGGGAATATTATAAAACATTTTCTTCCAATAAATTTTACCACTTGAATGAAATGGGAAATGATCCTGAAAGTCAAAACTACCAAATCTCATTCAAGAATAGATAACCTGAAGGAGCGCTGGGTGGCTCAGTCGGTTAAGCATCTGACTCTTGATTTTGGTGCAGGTCATGATCTCAGGGTTGTGAGATCAAGCTCCACATCAGGCTCATGCACTGGGCATGGAGGCTGCTTAAGATTCTCTCTACCTCTCTCTAAAAAAAGGGTCATACCACTATGACTTAAAAATAAAAAGAATAGATAATCTGAAGAGCCCTAAAAAAGTAAATTCCTTTTCCAGATGGCTTCATATTCAAATTCTACCAAAGATTTAAGGAGGAAATAATACCAAGTCAACAATAACTCTTACAGAAAATTGAAGAGGAGGAAATACATTTGAATTTGTTCTGTGAGGCCAGTCTTATGCTGACAACAAAACCTGACAAAGTCATTGTACTGCACTGGACCACAGTAGTGAGTAACAAAACAAAACAAAACAAAAGCAGGTAAAACTTATCCAGATTGGAAATGTTGGAAATGATGAAGTAAAACTCTTTTTATTATCAGATGACATAATCATCTGTGTAAGAAATCCTATGGACTGTACAAAAATGGTACATAAACTCATGAGTTTAGCAGATGGCAGGATACAATGTCCATATACAAATATCAACATTTTTCTGTATAGTTGCAATGAACTATTGGAAATTAAAATTAAAAAAATTACTATTTACAATAGCATCTGACCAAAATGTGCAAGACTTATATACAAAAAATTAAAACATTTCTAAGAGAAATTAAGGAATACCTAAACAAATGGGTAGATATATATGGTCACAAATCCCAGGAATAGCTTAGGTGTCATTTGTTCCTAAAATGATCTATTCAGTGCTATCCCAAGGAACACCAGCAGGCTTTCATTTTTGAACAAACTGACAAACTTATTCTAAAATTAAATTGCATTTGCAAAACGGCTTTGAATTGCCAAAACAACTTTAAAAGTGAAAAACAAAGTTGGGGGACTAACATTATCTTATTTCATGACCGAAAGCTGCCATAATCCAGTCAGTGTGATTGGCAGCAAATTAGACAAGATCAATAGAACACAGTCCAGAAAATGACAACTGCATGTATGAAGAACTGACTTTCAACATGCAAAGAATTTAGCAGAGAAAGGATAGCCTTCTTAAGAAATGGTGCTGGAACAATTGGATATCCACATGCAAAAAATGACTTTGTTCTATACATCATACAGAAATGGGTTATAGATGGAAATATAAAGCCCAAGACTATGAAAAATTTCAGAAGGAATCATAGGAAGAAAATCTTTGTGACTTTGAGTTAGGCAAAGATTTCCTAAATATGACATCAAAAGCATGGTCTAAAAAAGTAAAAATTTGATAAATTTGACTTCATAAAAATAAAAACTTCTTGGAAGATACTGATAGGTTAATGAAAAGACAAGCCATTGACTGGGGAAAAATTGCTAATCTTATATTGACGAAGAACTTGCCCAGAATATATAAATGACTCTCAAAACTCTGTAAAATGAAAATGAGCAATCCAATTAAAAATGGACAAAATGTGAACAGATGATTCACCACAGAAGTCGAATTAATGGCAAAGAAGCCCATGATAAGATGGTCAACCTCAGGCGATACTGAGGAGGTGCCCAATAAGACCACATCAAAGTACCGCCACGCGGCCAGCAGATGACCACAGTTGAAAAGGGCTGAGTGTGGGTCCAGAGGTGCAACGGTTTATATTCACACCATGGGCATACACTCTGGGAAACGCTTGTATATGCTTTTGCGTTTTGTATTATTTGTTTTGTATTTAACATCCCTCACTGTATTTTTTGAGCTTATTGATGGTAAAGGGTTTATTGCGAAATTATAAAAACGTTTCCAAACAGAATATAGAGGTGGGTAATACAAAGATGGACAAAACCATGGTAGTATCCTACAAGTGTGTAAGTGTCGTACCTGGTGGGCTGTCCAGGAGCTCTGTTCTGCTTCTTCCTGTTGCACATTTCACACGCAGTTCATATATAATTTCCCTCTTTTCCCACTGACCTACTCCACTGGCAGCTTATGTCTCTGTCTTTAGCACCAGCCATGCCTCAAAACTAAGTGGCCAGCAGGCAATCGTGTCCTTAGACACTCCTGTCCGAAGTACACTTTTAAAGTGAGCAGCCACATCCCGTCCTTGAAAGAAAAATGTAGTAACATTGCATCAGCAAAGACTAGAGAAAGAGAAAGAAATGTTAGCAAGTATTCAAGTGCTTCAAATAAATGTGTCTTGCATGTAGCAGAAGCTGCAGATGATGAACCTCCTAATATGATGCTTGGAAGTTATTGGTCACAATCTGATATTTTGTCCTTTTTTTGAATTTTAAGTTAGTTTATCTTTTGTTTTCTACTAGCCAGGTGAAATTTCTTTAAAGATCTGATATGGTATATAAATCTCCTTTTCATCTTATATGATGTGTAGTTATTCACTCATGAAATAATTAGTGAAAAAAGTTTTTTTCTATTGATTTAAATGCTTGGTCTTGCTGTGATAAAAAAAAAAACTAAACAAAACAAAACCCATCTTAAACTGAATATATGCTCATAGAAAAATAAATTAAGATGATTCAGCCATTCCATGCTATGAACGTACCTCAGAGAAGAAACATATGTTATCACAAAGACGTGAACACAAATGTTCATGGCAATTTATTTGTAATAGTTAATAATCAGACCTGATCCAAACCGCCATCAACACGTGAATGGATAAACCTTGGTATATCTTTTCAATGGAAGCCTACTCAGTGATATTAAGAGGAAAGAGGACTGCACTTGTCGTGATGAGCACTGGGTGATGTACGGAAGTGTGGAATCCCTATATTTCACACCTGAAACTAATATAACACTGTATGTTAGCTAACTGGAATTTAAAAAAAAACCTGAAAAAAGGGAAAACCAACTATTGAGACATAGAACATGGATGGATCTCAAAAGTTTAGTGCCCATGGAAAAAGCCAGGCAAAGATTGATACATCATGCACTGTCCTACTTGAAGAACGATTTATACACCTAGGCAACTACTTACAGAATATAGAAGATGCAAACGCATCCCTAGGGATGGAGAGCAGACTGGTGAAGGTCTGAGGGTGGAGGCAGGAGGAGCAGGAGGGAGCGAGCCAACAGGGAATCTGCGAAGTAAAACTCGGAGGAGATGCATATGGTCATTATTTTGATAGGTTTGGTGGTTTTGAGTGAATGATGTATATTATAAACTTTAGAGAATCCATTTTTAAAAAGAGCTAATGTGATCCATATGCTAGTTAGAAAACTAGCACAAATGTAAACATGAAAACATGTGTGCTGTGTTTGAGTGAAATTTCAGGGACACTGAGTCTTGAGTAAGGACTCGATGGGGATGAGCCTTTCGGATGTGCTCTTCCACCTGCCGGTCGGAGGAGCTCCCTGGGCTCTCTTTGGTAGACTCCAGGGACCACGGGCGCAGATGGCGCTGTGACTCTGTGTGGCCTTTGCAAACGGTAGGGGTCCTCCCTCCAGGGACAGAGGGTGTCTGCGAGACTCAGACCTGGAGAAAGGCTGGGTCCCGGGAGGACAGGTGCGTGTGGGGACGCGCCCGAGGTGGCCCGAATGCCGCTGTGCCCTCGTCCTCTCTGTGCAGGTGGCCCTGCCTGCTCACATCTCGGGAGCACACGCCTGTGTGGGGGCTGCCTGGATCTGGGTCACTGTGTGCGTGTGAGTCTCATCGTTATTGCTTTCCTCAACAGTCATAACATTTCCGTGACATCTTCAGTGCACTGTTTTATTTTAAGTTAACTTATTCCTCACTGCAAACCTGGTCATGAGATATTGTCTGTGCGATAAAATTGAACTTTGTTTCCATTGTCAGCCCAAAATGTTTTCCCCTCTTCTAAGGAGCTCCCACTTCCAAGGGAACCCCAGACTGCCCAAGGGGAGGAGACAGCCCCTGAGGAGGGGGACGTCCGTGGGCGGGGCCACAGAGATATTAAGAGTGCTGAAAAGGAGTATGTGGTACTTAAATGTGGTCCCGACCGCAGGGCACTTTCCAGAGCACAGGTGCGGGGAGTGAGCGACAGGTGGGTGAGCCGCAGAGGCTGGGTGGGGACATCGTTCCAGAGCCTCAGCTGGTCTGCGGTGCCTGTCTGCCCGCTCACTGGGATGCAGTTTCCAAGGAGGCCGCAGCTCAGGGCAGGACAGCCTGCAGCGTCTGGACTTAGCCCGATCCTCTGCGTTCCTCCTGCAGCTGAGCACAGACCGCCCCAGGACCCCCGAGCTGTTCACTGCAGAGCTGGCTGTCCGTGACCCCGGGGCCCCTCTCTTGCTACCTTCAGCTGCAAGACGCTGAGCACATTTCCCACCCGTGGACTCGAACCATTTCTCAGAGGACTTGGGACACCGGGGGCAGAAGGGACCTGGCCAAGGGTCACCGACAGTCAAGTTCAGGCAGTCCTGTGTTCTGTGTCATAGGTCACAGTGGCGCCAGCAGATCTGGTGTCTGGGTGGACCTGCTTCCAGGCTGCAGACTGCCGGCATCTCTGAGTCCCCCTGCATTGCGGGGAGAGTGGACAGCAGGAGCGGAGCGTGCTTCCCATTTACGAGACTCTACCCTCATGACCGCATCGTTCCCACAGACCCCACCCTCAACAGCATTACGGTGGGGTTAGCACTCCAATATGTGGATCTGGGGACACACAGACATTCGGTCTGTAACATGGATGTTTTAGAAACATACAGAGAAGACCCACCTTGGGCACATGGGAAGTGTGACCACCTCACTAAGGTAAGTACAAAGTACGTGGAACTTTGTACTTACCTTATGCTTTCAGAGATGTTTATTTTAGGAGTAGAAACACCCATGTTTTATAGTACCCAACTCTCACCCCACATTTGTAACTCTGTATTAATTGGAAACCACGAATGGGAATATGAAATTATGTGACTCCACTTGATCCGCCAAGCCTGAGTAAAACAATATACACAGAACACAAGGAGACTCTCCCTGGGTCTCAGACTGTCTTTCCAAACCTTCCTGGAGCTGGCATCGCTAACGCTCGTGTTCTGAATGTGGGCGCCTCGGACACCAGCTGAGTCCCAGACATCACTGGGTGTGTCAGGCGGGCTCAGCGCTCTATCGGGGTAACAGACGGATTCATGTGGGAAAGAATTTGAATGTTAGGTGGAACCTAAAGGGAATGTTGTGCGTGGCTAGATATCCGAAAATGGAATTGATAAAATGCCCTTTTCCCCGTTAGACCCAGGCTCCCTCTGTGTGCTCAGACGCCCCCTCGGTGGGTGCATTAATGGGACACATCTGCTAGTTAAACTCTGGGCACTTGAGACTTGGGGTGTCGGAGCGACTCATCCCCCGTCAGGTAAAACAGTAAACCCTAATAATCGGTTCAGATTCAGTTTTGTGGGGTGAGAGATGAAAGCGTGTTCCAGCGGATTCTCTTTGAAATCTAAACTGTCCATCAGCTTTGTGGTCTTCCAACTGAGCAAGCGACCTTCCCGTGACCCCAGCGCCGGGAGCATCTCCTGCAGCTCCCAAGGCAGCAGGTGACGGTGGCCGGGACCACGGAGTCCCCCTCTTGCTCCCTGATGCCCTGCTTTAGTTCCTAACCCTGCCCAGGCGGGGGCCGATCCTGTCCCTTCTTTTAGGAGAGCTGATGCCGTTCCAAAGCCAGCGTGGACAACGTGCCCGAACGTTGCCCTTGCTTCTGGTTGCGGCTCTGCGACTGCCGGCCACGGAGGATCTGGGGGGTTGACATCTCTATTCTTTTGTCTGACAAATCTGTGCACTGGCTTGTAAGAAAAATCAATACTCTTTCTCCCTGGTACTTTCTCCACAGGTGAGCTGATGGATTATCTCGCCTCTTCCCAAGCCACCCCCGTCTTATCAGTTTGTTTCTCTTGCTTTAGGGTGGAGCGTCGGATAACATCTCCAGTGGGATGACACCAAAGAGCTTCCACGACCTTACCCCCGGCGCCGCTGTCCCTGGTGAGCGAGCCCTAGCCGAGGCTACAAAGCAGCGGCCGCCTCCCCCACGGTCCCTCGCCAATTTATGAGGTGTTGCTGAAGGCACCTGCAGCCAATAAGAGGGAGCGGCTGCGACTGTGTTCCCTGCCAAAGGCGACCCTGCGCTCTGTTCTATTACCGTGTTTAAGAAGATGTACCTCTATTAGATGGAACCGTCTCTCCTGCGACCATGCGGGAGGGGTGCGGGGAAGCCACGGAGCTGCAGGGATCGGCCACAAGAGGAACCTGCTTCTCTGGCAAGAAGATCACATCGGTTAGAAAAATTGGGCCTTTCCTGCTCCTGGGGACTTGGGACCATCTGATGGCGTTCCGGGCCCACCCCTCCGGAGGCAGTGGGGGGTTTTCAGCGGCACCGTGGCCGGCTTCGTGGCCCCTGGCAACTCCTTTCACAGCATTGGGGGCCCCGGAGGGAGGGCCTCTGAGCCCAGCAGGGGTTTGCTGATCTGAAGTGGGTGCTTTCCCTTCCCAAGATGATAAAATCCATTCCCACCTCCCAGATGACGTAAGGGGGGGCTTCTGGGGGGGCAGCTGGTGTGGGGCAACGAGGCACTTGCTGCTCAAGCCCAGGCTCCCAGGTTCATCCTTCTGTGGCTGGAGGGTCGGATCAAAGCACCGCACTGGCCTCTCCCCTCCCTCTCCCTTTCCCTCTGCCCTTCTCCCCCACCCATCTCTCTCTCCCTCCCTCTCTCTCTCTCCCCCTCCCTTTCTCCCCTCCCTCTCCCCTTCTGTCCCTCTCCCTCCCCCCTTCTCCCCCTCTCTCTCCCTCCCTCTCCCCCTCTATCTCTCTGTCCTTCTCTCCCTCCCTCTCCCCCTCTGTCTCTCTCTACCTCCCTGTCTCACTCTCTCCCTCTTGCTGACTTTTGCTGTCTTGCTCACTTTCCTTCTCTCTCACTATAAATTTATTTATCTTCATTTGAGATTCAACCACTGACCACATGCTGAGTTTTATGGTATTTTTTATTATGAAGATACTTGCTATTTGCAAATGACTACAGAGAAATTTAGGGTTCTTAGTAGAAATTATAAACAATCTTGAGAGTTTTAAGTGTATTTAAAATCTGACAATTTTCACCCAAGATGCTGTTCTTTCTGGTCACGCATCAACCTTTGGTAACAGTTGCAAGACAAGCTGTCCTTGGGCTCTCCTAGCTGACCTCAGCCTCCCTTCTGCTGACCACACTGCTGGGGGAGGGGGTCCCACGTGCATCCACACCCGAAGGCCTTTCCCAGGACAGTCCCACAGGCCTGTGTCTTTTCCTGCAATTTTCACAAGTGCTTTTCTTTTCAAAGCAGAATCCTCCAGATTAATCTCAGTCATTCATTTACTAAAACATATATATTAATAAAAATAAAAAATAAAAATAAATGAAAAATCAGTGTTTGCCAAGTATGCTCACTGCTGAGCCCCAGCAATGCTGAATTCCCCCTTGCTTCCTTACGAAGGCGCCTCAAGAACAACCCTATGCTATATTCCTTATTTTAAGTGCTTAATATCTTAAGTGTGTCCTAAATTACATTAAGATTTTCTTTGCATCTCACATTATTTTGGTTGGGTTGCATGCCTTAAGCTTCCTATGTTTTTGCTCCAGATCCACAGAGGCAAATTGATGCTGCTGCCCTGGGCAGAGCCTGGCCCCTCCGCTAACTCTGTGCTGCCCGGGTGTGTGAAGGTGGCGGGGCTGGTTTCCGCTAAAGGCTCCTCATCTGAAGTGAACCCTCCTGTGGAGCGTTCCCTCCCTCAAGTGGCAACAGGTGCTTCCTTTGTGACACCCAGTGTAGCCGAGGTCTCTGGGCCAAGTGGATCTCCCTTCTCCCGCCTCCCACACCAGGTGAGGGCCCTAATTTCTCGTTGTGCGTGGACCTCCTGTTCTGCCCACCTGGGAGCTCGGTCCTTGCCCAGTGACTGGAGAATGTGCTCAAAGATTGCTGGTGACTATTGTCAACAGCCAAACTATGAAAGAGCCCACATGTCCACCGACAGATGAGTGGATAAAGAAGATGTGGTATATATATACAATGGAATATTACTCAGCCAACAAAAAAATGAAATCTTGTCATTTGCAATGACGTGGATGGAACTAGAGGATTTTACGCTGAGTGAAATAAGTCAGTCAGAGGAAGACAATTATAATATGATCTCACTCATATGTGGAATTTAAGAAACAAAACAGGATCATAGGGGAATGGAAGGAAAAATAAAACAAGATGAAATCAGAGAGGGAGACAAACCATAAGAGACTCTTAACTCTAGGAAACAAACTGAGGGTTGCTGGAGGGGGGATGGGGTACCTGGGGGATGGGCATGAAGGAGGGCACGTGATGCGATGAGCAGAGCACTGGGGGTTATATGCAACTGATGAATCACTGACTACTTCTAAAACTAATAATACAGTACATGTTAATTAATTGAATTTAAATTAAAAAAATATAAAAAAAAAGCTAATGAGCCTAAATCCATGCTCCCATTGCATTAGAAGTCAAACCGAGCCCCAGAGGAAAGAGTGCTGGGTCACCAGCAGGTGGTGACGGGCTGGGCGAGGTCTCCCCTCCCAAGCAGTGCCAACAGTTCCCATCCCTTCATCAGAGGTGGTTCATACATGTCGCCAGGTAAAAATCCCCAAATCAGGAGACAAAGTCCCACCCATCAGGTGTTAAAAGAGCAATGTAAAAATAGTACATTTTCCGGATATCCCCAGATTACAGACTCCCCTGGAGCTGAGCTTGTGCATGTCCTCCTGGGCCCAGCCGGCTCGGGCGGAGAGTGGTCAAGGGGGCACATCTGTGGGAGGAACAGACGGGGTGGACCTAGTACCTTCTCCCTAGTGAGTCTCCACTGAAGGGAGCTTTAATTTTTGTGGTTTATTTTACTTTTTGCCCTTTACTTAGGGCTAAGTTTGAAGCAAAAGAAACCAGGGTGAATAATTGGTTAATGTATTAATAATTTTAAAATCATCTACTTCCCATACAGTTAATTATTGGCTGGAGCATTTGTGATTTTTTAAAATCTTATTTTATTTCATTTTGCCATGGTCTTAAGTTCCTGGGTACCCTTTTCTAGAGGTATAATATATTTCTCAGTAATCCTATGGTAGCTGGCGGTGGGACAAGGGCCCAGAGTCCCCCAAACAAATGACAAATTCCAATAAAAGTGAAAGTCGAGCAGCATCTGTGGAAGACAGCACTACCTCCAAAAGTTAAAGACCGATCTCCCATGTGGTCCAGCAGGCCCCCCACAGATGTGAGCAGGGGACTTAAGCGGACACTGTTCACCCGTGGGCATAGCAGCGGAGGGAAGAAAACACCCAGGGGTCTGCGGCGGCTGGACGGACAACTGCCATCTACACAAACACGGATGTTACTGAGCCACAAACAGGAATGACATTTTGCTACAACACGGATGGACCGTGAAAACACGAACACAATAGGGCACCCACGGCCCAGGTGCTGGATGATTCCACTGGGCCGAGAGGCCGGGTCGCCGCCGAGTCACAGACGTGTGGAGTAGAAGAGCATCACCCCGGGCTGGAGGAGGGAGAAGGGGACTTGCTGCTTCACGTGGGGAAGACGAAAGGGCTGGGGGCACAGGTGGAGACTCAGCACTGTGACTGGATTCAGTGCCACCCAGCTGCCCACTGAAACATGGTTAAATGGCAGCTACTGTTACATACGATTTATCACTATAAACATTAATACTTCCTAGGGTTTTTTAAAAGATTTTATTATTTATTTGAGAGGGAGAGAGAACGAGTGCATGCAGGGCGGGGAGCAGAGGCAGAGAGACAAGCAGCCTCTGCGCTGAGTGCAGAACCCGATGCAGGGTTCAACCCCACAATCCTGAGATCAAGACCTGAGCCGAAACCAAGAGTCAGACGCCCAACCGATGGAGCCGCCCAGGAGCCCCAGCTCGTAGGATTTGTAGGTGCTCTGAGCTCACTTTCAACATCACAATCCTAGTGTCTTACAGATCGTTTCTGGTTGTTTGCAGGGAGCGGAGAAGGGCTCCCTGTTTATTTAGTAAGCCTGCCATCGTTGTCCCTGAGTCCAGCAAGGTGGATCTGGGGCTGTAGGTCTTACAGGGACAGCAGGGCAGCCCACAGAAGCCCCAGCAGCCCGCCCGCTTCAGGCGTTTCCCTGTGTACAAAGTGCAAGCGGGACGGTAAGTTGCTGACGCAGCAGAGGCCATCTGGGAGGCTGGAAAACAGCACGTTACATGTGCTGGTTTGCCACCTGCTTGGCAATCTAGCCGCGCTTTCCGAGGCTCCAGGATTTAATGTCGGTGGACCCTCCCAGAGGGCTTCCGTCTTCCAGGTATGTGCCGTGTGTGAGATCTCCCTCGTTCCTTGCTGTCACCTTGGAATGGATATTAAATCTATTTTACAGATAAGAAAACCAAGTTTTAGAGCAGCTAACAATTTCCCCAGGCTGCCTTGCAGCCTCATCTGCACCTGGACTTACCTAACCCCAAAGCCAGGCTCTGAACCCTTGCAGGGCGTGGTTCTCACACGCAGCGTACCTGAGACCACCGTGACGTGCTTGGGGAGGCACCAGGTCTCTTGACGCTGCTGCGCCCTGAGCACGGGAACAGTCCTGGCTCATGCACCACAGGTCAAACTTGCTGGTCAGATAAAGGAGTACACAGATGGATGAATGAAAGCAAGCATGCATTCAAAACTTAACGCAGATCAGATCAAAAAAAGATAAATAAATTACTGGGGTACAGAAATTGGGCCTTTAAAATTCCACCAAATATTTCTGTGCTTATGTTAATAACAGTGCCATATTCAAATGATCAACTTGGTGTTAAGATATAATTTTTTTAAAGCTAACTTAATAATTCAAAGTTAGAAACTTTCTGCATTTTAGGCATCTCTGCAGCGTGAGACACAAAGGACGTGCGTTCTCGGCTCCAACAATTTAATGGCAGTATGTCACTTTCAGGCAGGAAACCCGATCTGAGCCTGCAGCCTCCCCTTGTCTGTCTGAGTGTCGATAATTCACCATTCTAGGGCAACGGGCCCATTAACACTGAACAGCTTGAGAATACACTCTTCATTGATCAGATAAACAAGTCATGAGATATTTTATTACAAAATGATGGACCGATTTAGCCATCTTTTCACCAACAATGGACTTATATTGAATGTGAAATGGCAAGAAATTTGCTTCCTCAGGAAGCTATCATAAGAAACACAAAGTGAAAGCTCATCATGAAAATGCTTGATCTAACAGGATTTATATTGAATTCAACCCAAATTTAAGTCAGACGTCTGATCAACTAAAGTTTTATGGAATGTGGATTGTTTTTTCTTTGTTAATCTTACTTTAGATCATTTGCGATGTTTTGTTTTATAGCTATGTCATAATTTTGCCTTTTCCTGAGTGCTTCTTACTGAAACACATTAATTACATTAGTGACTTAGATAAACATTATTTGTTATAATTCTGAATTCATCTTAGTAAATGATTGAGTTGATTTTAAATCCATTTCACGAAGACTTTAGATTATTTTTAACTTAAACATATAATAGTTATCATGGTAGCAAAGATGTATTTATACAGGGTGAAGTTTGTGCGTGTTATGGCAACAGCCCACAGGACTAACAAAAACCATGCAGAAGGCAGGTAGAGTCAAGGAAGCTGTGGGATAGGTCTTTCTAACATTATTTCTGAATAAGTATTCAGAGAAATCCCTCTCCAACAGAGATTCTAACAATGCCAGGTGGAGTTGGGGTACACTTGAGAAAGCCCGTGAGTGCAGAGTGACAAGTGAGCACTGGGCCACCTTGGCTGTGGTGTGTGGTTCCGGGGATACTGACTGGAGCAATCACTCAGAGCACAGCACATATTCATGGCTCTCCTTGGAATGCCCTATGAAGAGTCTGCAGGATTGTGTGTGGCAGTCCTGCTTCTACAGGGGAAGCCATCCCGGGAGCAGGTATTTTCCTGAGGGTGTCTGCCGATGTCCCAAGGATCAGAACCTGCGTGTTCAGAGCCCTACTTGGTGGAACAGGAGACAAGGCCCGGGTAGGCTGAGGGATTATATTAGATGTTCCTGCAAAGTCAGGACTTCTGAGGAATGGGATCTTCTGTGGAAGGTTGGGGGAAACATGCCCTCTTGGAGCAGGTAGCCCCTCGTGGTTTTGACTCTAGTGGAGGGTCAAAGGAAAAAATCCTATTAATTCGGCTACACTCAAGCAGAAGCAAACACAGGCTATTTTCTGAAGGACTACACTTTATTTATTTATTTTTTTTAAAGATTTTATTTATTTATTTATTTGAGAGAGAGAGAGAGAAACAGCATGAGAGGGGAGAGGGTCAGAGGGAGAAGCAGGCTCCCCGCCGAGCCGGGAGCCCGATGTGGGACTCGATCCCAGGACGCCGGGACCATGACCTGAGCTGAAGGCAGTCGCTTAACCAACTGAGCCACCCAGGTGCCCAAGGACTACACTTTAAACAATAACAATGACTTCTAAGTTTCACAGATGATGTTCCATGAAACATGAGCTCAGAATGAAAATTCCATAAACAAAGGAAATGAGTTGTCACAACCAAGAGGTAGCAGAAACTACACACACTTCAGATGCTGGAATCATAAAATGATAAAAAATGCATATAAGTAATACATTTAAAAAACAAGAAAAGGAAATTTATAATATGAAATAGCAGAACCTATTGAAACTGACACATTGAGTTGACAACCAAATAAAACTTCCAGAAATGAAAAATACAATAATCAAAACAAACAGGGGGTGGTCACATAGAAGTTCAGAGACTGAATTGGAGCTGAAGTTATTACACATGAAATATGGAGGACAGATTTTGGGAAGTGACCCAGAATACATCACCGAATTAGAAAGAGGTGAAAGATAAACAAGAGTTGAAAGGACATAACGCAAAGACTAGGGATGGGGTGAAGAGGTGATGCGCAAAGAGGCACACCGGGGATTTTTCAGAATTAATAGTGGACACCAGATCTCTAATTCATGAAGCTCAGTGAGTCCCAAGCAAGATAAACAAAAAGAAATTCTCACCTGGGTACAATAATGTGAATGAAAAGCACCAATGAGAAAAATAAGATTGGTCTTCTCAAGACAGAAACAAAGGTTTACTGCAGAGGGGAGAACCATCAGACAGCAGTAAGCTGAGGACCTCTCAGAACTTACACAGATGTGGGGCCAGTTCGTATTCCAGCCAGCCAGGGTGGGGAAGCCTCATCATGCAGGAGGCACCAGGTAGAGTGTGCAGGAGGCCATTACTTCAGTAGTGCAGCTAAATGAGCCTGAGGCTGTGTGCCTCTCAGACGTTCCCTCACAAAGCTTCAAGGTAATTCTCAAAGGAGCTAACTAATTCCAAAAACTTAAATATAAGCAAGAAAAGTACAGTATTTTTTAAAGGAATACAACAAAATCTAGCATCCAACAATGTAAAATTAACAATTTCCAACACCCAGGAAAAATATATCAGGCATGCATAGATGTGGGACAGTGTGACCCAGGACCAGGAGAAAAATCAGTCTAGGTGATAGCTATTCAAAAGCTGGCTTCTTGTTAGCAACCATGGAAGCCGGAATAGAGTGGCCCAACATCTTCAAAGGGCTAGAAGAAAATAACTGTTCTGACCCAAATATTATATCCAGTGAAAGTATTATTCCAGAATGGAAGCAAATAAAGACATTTCAGATATAACTAAAAGAACTTGTCACCAGCAGACGTCCTTGTCCTGTACTACAAGAAGTGCTGACAGTGGTTCTTCAGAATGCAAAATTGCACCAGATGGAAACCAGAGCATGAGAAAAAAGAAAGAGTAGCAGAAATGGCAAATACCTGAATAAATTCAAAATACTCTTTTTCTTTTTGCTTTTCCCTCTTGATTTTGTATAAGCCATAGAACTACTTAAAGGAAAAATTGTAACATTGTCTCATGGGTGTATGATGTATGTAGTTGTATTTTACATAATGGTTATAACACAACGGGTAGGGAATATGGACATGATGGTGGCAAGGTTTCAATATTTTATATGAAAATAGATCCATTAAAAGTTAACAATGTATATTGTAAACCCTAGAGCAACCATGAAAAGAAATGGAATTCTATAAAATTTGTAGTAGTTTGATGTGTGACAACAATAGACCAAAGGACAGGAAGGAAGGAGAGATAGATGATAGATGATAGGTAGATGACAGACATACCTAGCTAGCTAGCTAGATAGATAGATGATAAATAGATAGATGATAAATAGATGATAGATAGATGATAAATGATAGATAGATGGTAGAGAGGGATGACAAGTAGACAGATGATAGCAGATGATAGATGATGTAGATGAAAGATAAATCATAGGTAGATAGATAGCTATTGAGCTATTGAGTCAATAGAAGATATACGATTATCATAAAAACATTAAATGAATCTAAAATAAAGCATAAATGAGGACCACAAAGATCAAATGGAAAATATGGAAAACACCTTGCAAGATGGTAGATTTAAATCTAAATCATCAATAATGACACTACATGGAAATAGTCTGAAAATTCTGGTTAAAAGGCAGATGTTGTAAATATGGATAAGAAAGCAAGATCCAACTAAATCAGTGCACAAGAAACTCACTTTAAAAGTAAAAGCACACAAAAATTAAAAGTAAAGGATGGGTACTTATATACCATACTGATGCTAACCAAAGGAAAGCTGAATTGTCTGGACGAATATCAGAAGAGCCGAATTCCAGAATAAGGAATATCACCAGCATAAAGGGGGACAATTTTCCAACAATAAGGAGAACACAAAAATTCAAATGCATATGGCACAACAACAGGGTTTCAAAGGACACGGGACAAGAAGTGATAGGAATGAAAAGGGATGGAATAATCCACAATTACAATTACAAATGTCACCACTCCTCTCTTAGAAATTGGTAGGACAAAGTAGATAGAAAATCAGTAAATGAAAAGTTTGAACAGCACTATCAACCAACTTAATTTTCAAAAATACAGACAAGTTCACAAGATAAATCATTTTCTGGGCCTTAAATAAGACTCCGCAAATTCAAAAGGATTGACATAATAAAAACTATGTCTTTGGTTGTTAATGAAATTAATGTAGAAATCATTAAAAAGATGTTTGAAATTTCTTCACATACTTGTAAGTTAAACAACCCATTTATAAATAGGTTATGCATCTTACCTCCACCCCCCAACATGAGAATTTAGCAAATGTTCTGATCTGAATGAAAATGAAAACACAGCACATCAACGTGCAGCTAAAGCCGTGCATAGGGGAATATTTATAGCATTAGATGTTCTCATTAGATAAAAAGAAAGCGTCGTGTTAATTAGCTAAGCTTTTCCTTATAAAAACTAGAAAAAGAAGAACAAATTAAGCCTAAAACAAGCTGCAAGGAAGAAATAGAAATCAGAAAGACAGTAAAGTGGATGACATACAAGACTGGCTCTTTGGAAAGGTCAACTCAGTGACCAACCTCTAGCCGTGATGATCATCTACTTGGACCTGTGTATGCAGTGAGTGGTGGGTGTGCAAAGCTGCTGATGACTGGGCAGGGGGAGTGTGCAGGTGGGCTGGGACTGGTGTTTCAGTCGTTCAGAAGAGACATGGGAGTGGTTGGTCACATTTTTCTGGGATTCTGATAAGAAATGTATGAATTTTTACTTTTTTTCTATTCTTTAGAAAATGTGCATTCTCCAGTATCAGTGAATAGCAATCTGCCTCCTTTTGCCTATGGGGTTACTGTGGCATCTGTGGCCCCGGGCTCACCCTGGGAGACTGAGCCTTCCAGGAAGAGTGCTCACATCTGCAGACACGGTTCTGTGCTGGGCTGTGGGCAATGTGTTGCTGCCATCCTGTTGAGGCCACGTAACTGATGGCCCAGATTCTTGCCTCATGGCCCCTCCCTCAGCCCAGGCCTTCCCCCACAGTGGTGGACATTTCAGGATCCCAACTGGGAGGAGTGTTCACCCTTAACTGCAGCCTCACTGCCCCATTCTGTCCGGGGCTAGCACATCCCCACCTGGCCCCATCTGCTCGCACAAATCCCAGGTCTGCAGTGGTGCTCTTCTACCCCGAGCAGTTATGGTGGTGGCTTTACTGTGTGCAATTTCCCTGCCGTGTCAATGATGCTAAGTTGGTGTGTGTGTGCATATGGGGAGGGAGGTGAGCTTGCAAACTCAGTTTATCACTTGGAACCACAAGTTTGTAAAATTGGTTGATAGTTGATTACCCTGATTATTAAAGAATTCTAACTGACGTTGGGATGTTGGCGATCCATTCACAGTGCGCTCAGACACTCTAGGTAGCCACACTATGAGGAGGTATCGGGATCGTTGCCTTGTTTGCCTGGCCTCCTTCACCATGCTCCCATCAGTACCTGATGGATAGGTGCTCCTGGAGGCACTGCACCCCGGTCTGTCTGGAGCTGCAGTCCCTGCGTGCGGGGGGCTCTGTGTTTATGGCCCTCCATCTGCCCACCTGCACCTGCCCAGTCCACAGGGATCCATTGGCCGTGGGCAGGATTAGGGCTTGTATTCGATACTTGAGAGAGTCGGGCAGGTCCAATTGTGATGCTTCCCTCTGTCGTTGGCTTCTGACTGTCTGGACCCTAGCTTGCCTGTGCTTCCACACACCCATGGCTGTGCCGCTCTTCTAGGATCTCTTGGATGGGGATGGCTCCTCGGGCCACGGGACCCAGGACAAGCAGGTCATAAGCACCTGGTGCTCAGCACTCACTCTGAGGAGTGAATGGATGGACCAGGTGCACAGAAGGATGCTGTCTCTGGAGGCCAGCTCACCCACCAGCTGTGCTCCTTCTCCTACCTGTAGAAGGTCCTTTCCCTTCCTTAAAGACACACCTGCTTCCCCAGAGCAGTCCCTCCACAGCTGTGCTCCGAACCTGGGTCAGCCTCTCTCCTCCTTTCCCTGGCCCAGGGCTTTTCTGTCGCTTAGCAAGACTGTGCTGGGCACACAGATTAATAGATGCATGAAACATTCACCGTTTTCTTTGATCCTGGGGCTCATATTTAAAATGTGAATGGCATCTGGGGGGATATGAGTGATGTGCTTTTTGCCAAAATGCCTCATTCAGCAACACAGGTCCCCAGGCTCTTGACTTGGAAATAGGGTTGCTGTGAGATGGAGGTTTGTAGAGAAAAAGGACTGAATTAAAAAATTATAATTCAAACTCACATAATATAAATCGTTCTTCACCCAATCAGTCTTGGCATCACAATACTTTTTTTTTTTTTTAAGGTAACATGGTTTCCTTGAACTCTGAGTATATTAGATATAAGTTATAAATGTGGATGCATCTAGGTTTATGTACTAATGTTTATTATAAATTGGGCAATTTCTCAGGGGATAAACAACATAAATTAATCTTGTAGGTTTTGATGTCTTAAAGTAAAAAAATGAGTTGAACAGTAACTCATTGATATTTATAAAATAGTAGACATATCCTGCAGTTTATTTTTTTTCCTGCTGAAAACATTTGGGATTTGAACAACTATTCCTTTTAAAGTACAGACAAAAAAGATTGTACTTCTGACAAGAAGGCTCCTCAGAGTCAGAGCCTCGCGTGGAGGAAATGAGTCTCGCCGAAGCCGGAACACCTTCCTCCATGCTCTCCAGTGGCCGTCTGGGTCGGTGACCCTCGGCTGGCTAACACTCAAGCTCCTTCCTTTCCTGGGAAAAGCATTTCAGACTCAGTGGGGGGATTTGCCACCTTCCCCTCTAGGACTGCTGCCCAGATCTTGCCCAGGATAGTGGCATCTCAGGTGAATGCGGGCCCGAATCCCACCTGCCATCCCCCTGGCGACAGTAACCGGTGCCCTTGGGACTCGCATCACCTAAGGTGGGTGTGCGCCCACGCGGGTACGGAAGCCGAACCGTGGAAGACACAGTCTCTCCTGAGTGGTTTATAATGCCCACTTGCACTGACATTCGTGTTTTTGGTTTTATTTTTGTGTTTGTGTGTTGTTTTTTAGGCAACTGTCTTCAAAACTGAAACAAGGTGAGGACAGCAATTGGTCTGCTGTTTTTGGCCATTTCTAAGATGGACTGAGTCGATGTCCTGCCCTAGTGGTTTACGGGAGCCATTTAGATTGTGCAGATGATCACAGTACTGCATCACATCGATTGCTCCAAATAAATATAAATACAGCTGAAAGCAGCCTGCCCCCAAATAGCAATGAGAGAGACAAGATGGAGCAGCTTCTAGTTGCCTGAGATACAAAAATCAATAGGATAATTCAGAGTCTAAGAAGAATTATTTGATTTGTCAAGTTTACTTATTTGTATTTATATTTAAAATCGAATGAAAGACCGATTACTCATCTTCACTCTGTGCATTTCTAGCAAAAGCCAAGAATTTTCCTTAAATGTAAAAAATAAGTTAGCCAATTCATTAATGGTTTTCAAAGTTTCAGTGTAAGAAGTTCTTAATGATTATAATTGATCACTGTGGTGAAAATGTATTGAGTGGAGGAGATAAATGTATAGTATAAATATAATATAATTGCTGGTTTCAATTTGTTCCAAGAAGAAATAAGAAAAAACACCACCCCTGTAATTGTGAAAAATGGCCACTTTTGGAGTCACCGAGGACAGGGGTGACATAGGAGGGTCCTTGCCTGCGGGGCGGGGGTGCGGGGAAACACTCCAGCGCTGGCAGGCAGAGACACCTCTCTCCCGGATGTGTGACCACAGGGGTCTTTGTTACAATGTAGCTTCATTTCTGCGCCAGGTGGGCTGCATGGATGCCCCCGAGCACCACGCCTTGGGTTTCAGCACCTTCAGAGCGGTCTGGATGGCAGACCCGTTGCAGCGTCTCAGTGACAGAGGACTCCAGACCCAGCGCAGGGAGCACCCTCACCTCCGGCAGCTCCGCCTCTGGGAGCACTTGCTGTCCCCGGTCTGGAGGCTCCATGTCTGTTCTCTCGCTCCCTGACGAGGGAGGGATGCCCGCGCACGGCAAGTGTCCACTCTGTGGACGGAATGCTGGGGCAACACTGAGGGCTTTGCTTTCCTTGCATCCCGAGGAGCCAAAACAAGAAGGCAGCTTGAATCGTACGGGAAGTCCCAGCCAGTGACAGGGGAGATGAGCATCTCTCCACTCCCTTCCTGAGCCTGGGTTCTGGAAGGAGGGGGGCCCTAGCCACCTGGTGTCCTTACTGGTAGGGGCAGAGGTACCTCTCAGTGGGCTCCAGATATTGCTAACTTGACAT
>NC_138375.1:1217857-1235726 GCF_054177405.1 Leptonychotes weddellii
TATTCCTTTCTTCGATCTCCTGTTGAGTTTGTAGGTGTTCAGAATGGTTTGATCCCTATCCAGCTGAATTCCTGAGAGGAGACGAAATCCAGGTCTCCTACTCCTCCGCCATCTTGCTCCGCCCCCCCTGCTGTGATTATTCTTGTCCTGAAATTTTTGAAGTTAATCTGGAGGAACTCTTTTGTGACAGTGGAATCTGGGGGGAGGGGTTGAAGAGGAAGATCCCTCCCCCCACCCCTAGCCAAGGGCCCCTTCATGTGAAACCGTAGAGGGTCCAGACATCTCACAGCAAGTCTCGACGATGGGCTGACCCAGGCCGGATTCAAACAGCTCTGGGCACTGACGATGCCCCGCCATGCCCTTTCCCTCTCATTCTGATAAGGAATAGTCCTTTTTTCCAGTGCCCCTGCCTTAGGGGATACAGTTCCACACTGATTTCATGCCTCAGCTTTACTTAACTTTTATAAGATACATCTCAAGATAAAACACTTCATTTCCCACTCAGAATAAGTATTTATTAACACCCATTTAGAGTCTTATTTTTAGCAGATTGCTTTTCTTCTCTCAGAGGAGAGCATTTGCATTTTGGATTAGAGGGATATTTTGACAAATCTGAAGTCCTTTTAATCATAATAAAGCATGTTGGAATGGTGTTGAACATGTTTATAAAAAATACATGTATTTGCATTGGCAAGAAATCTTCCAGAAAATGCCAAGAATCTCCAGGCACCTTTCAGGTTCTCTAGCTAATAAGTGATCACTTTTCAGTTTTTGTAAGCATGCTGGATTGCCTTCACTCACTCCATATTAAGAAATACAATTAATAAAGACTTGTGTCATGCTCCCAGAGTCCCCACTGTTATACTAACACCTGTAGATGTTGTTAGGTAATCACAGAATGATAGGTTATTTTGGGGACAGGGTTATCACTTCTTCTACATCCGGTAAAACAATCCTAAACTTTTTCAGAATAAGGAATGAAAACATGTTCTACTTTTAAATACCATCATAATCAAAGAGATCCTGTAAAAACCATGGACTATGAAATTTGCTAGTGACAAATTCTTTCTGCTTCCTTCCTCTGCAAATGTCTTTGTTTCCCCTCTTCCCACCTGCTGGAGAATTCTGTTAGCGCTTCGTTCTGGGGGCGTGGTGAGATGTGGTGCCACGTCCTTCCGGCCGCCATGGTGCACGGTGGAAAATCTGCAGTCTCTCCCGCTGGTGATCCCTGTGGGTAGTGAGCTGTTTCTCTTGCTTTCGCAACTTGGTCTTTGACTTTAGTTTCCACCAGTTTACTTATGAATGTGTGCGTGGTTGTATTTATTTGCTTTTGATTCATCCTGTTAGGGGTTTGCTTACCTTGTGTGTGGAGGTTTGTGTCTCTCACCACATTTGAACTGTTTTCAGCCATGATTTCTTCAAACGCTTCCACAGCCTCCCCTCTCCCTGCAGACTTCAGTGGTGGGATGTCAGGTCGTGCTGATCCCACGGTCCATGGGGCTCTCCTTGGTTTTCCCATCAATTTTTCTGTTGTCAGGCTGGGTGAGCGTTCTTGCTCTTCCCTGAGGCCCACTGATTGTTCCTACTGTACCTTTGCTGTGCTCCTGGGCCCATCCAGGCAGGTTCCACTCGTCGGACCTTTGCCTTCTATGATTTCCATTCAGTTATTTTTTTTACAGCTTCTACTTCTTGGTTGTGATTTTCTTTCACTTGTTTCAAGGCAATTTGTAACTGATTATTGAAGAATTTTTATGACAGCTACTTTAAAATCCTTGTGGGGTAATTTCAACATCTGATTCAGGTCAGTGTTATCAACAGCTGATTGTCTATTTTCAGTCCATTTGTGACCATTGTGTTGATTCTCTACTGGACCTCAGCCCTTCACATTAGGAGAGGCTGGTCCTATTGCAACAGCCCTGTTAGGTGCAGCATGTGGGTTTTGGCCTCCTTTTGTGGTGCTATTTGGTGGGCTAGGTGCTCACTGGGCCCTGCTGGTGTTGCCTGAGAGAGCAGATCAGGTTCCCACCAGGGTGCCGGTGTCTCTCATTGGTGAAGAGGAGCCTGAGGTCTGGGAAGACAGAGAGACTTCCAGGCTGGACACCTGTCATAGTGGGATTCCTACAAGCGTCTCTGGATGCTGCCGGGTCTCTGAGCAGCAGAGGGGACTCCAGCTTGATATGGAGGGATGTGAAGACAGATGAGATCGTGGGATGGAAAGTAGAGGGAGACTGTGTTCCACAATCAGGAAAACAGTTGCCGGGGAGGGGTCTGGGTGAACAAATTAGGAGAAAACAAGGTAGGGGGGACGAGGGGCGGCTGTGATGTTTCCTCTGAGGATGGGACAACTGGAGGTTAATAGGACAGCAGGTGCTAGGAAGGTAGACATGCTGACTCCACACTATTCTCCCCGTATCCTCTGTTGGTGCTTATTAACCAGAAAACCATTTGTGTAGGCAGGTAACATTTTAATGTGTCTGCATGTTTCCTTTAATATAGATTTCATAAGAAACTGAAATCAAATTAAACCACATTGTTGTGGTATTTTCCTCACTTTTTAAGTTAGCAAAATGCCTAGAGGGGCTGAGGACATATTTGACAAAGGAACTTTATTAATCTCTGGGCAGAAAACACGTGAAGCACACGGCAGTCAGTGCCCAGTGTCACCGGCAGGATCCTGCCTGTGGTGGAGAGCATCCCCATGCTCCGTCGTGGCTTCCCAGGCTGCGGACCCCCAAGGGGGCTGCATGACACCACAGTGGGCTCTGGGTGGGGGATACATCCTGGTTTTCCAGGAAACACTAAAGGAGAAGATCAGTGACTTTGTTTTTTTAGAACAGTTTTATTTTATTTATTTATTTACTTTTGAAGATTTTATTTATTTACTTGACAGAGGGAGAGAGAGCACAAGCAAGGGGAGCGGCAGAGGGAGAGGGAGCCTGACATGGGGCTCGATCCCAGGACACTGAGATCACGACCTGAGCTGAAACCAAGAGTCCGATGTTTAACCGATGGAGCCACCCAAGGCACCTGCCCCCTGCTACATTATTATTAATTGAAGTTCCATTAGGGTCATTCTGGGCATTATATATTCTATGGGTCTGGACAAAGGTGTGATAACATATACCCACCATTGTAGTAAAACACGGAGTATTTTCTCTGCCCTAAAAATCCTTTGTGTTCTATTTTTTTTTTCAAAGATTTTATTTATTTATTCATGAGAGACAGAGAGAGAGACAGAAGGAGAAGTAGGCTCCCAAGGAGCAGGGAGCCCGATGCGGGACTCGATCCCAGGACGCTGGGATCATGACCTGAGCCGAAGGCAGACGCTTAACCATCTGAGCCACCCAGGCACTCCCTTTGTGTTCTATTTATTGCTCCTTTCCTCCTGAGCTGTAGCCACACCAAGTACTTTATTGTCTTCATATCTTTGCACTTTCCAGAACGTCACAGGGTTGGAGCCTTTCAGACTGGCTTCTCTCAGTTAGTAATGCGCCTTTAAGTTTCCCCCATGTCTTTCTGTGGCTTGATAGCTCGGTTCTTTTTAGCACTCAACAATATCCCCTGGTCTGGGTGGACCACAGTTTATTTACCCATTTACCTGCTGAAGGATATGCATCTTGCCTAGTCAACTCTTTTAGGGGAAGAGCATCAAGATTAAGATAAATTGTGTATTTTTAAGGGAAAGAGACTGTGAGGTCTGGATTTTTACTTCTACAAGCCTCAGTTTTCCAAGGTGCAATCCAGCTGTGCCAAAAAATCAGAAACCAAAAGGGCTGAGTATTTATAAACAACATTTAGGTCTGCTGGTAAGTATTTCTTTGCCTTGCTGGTTGGGTCCGCTGACACTTGCAGCAAACACCGTGGGGCTCCGGTGAGAGCCCACCAGTCGGCCGATGAGAAGGACTGGGACCTGGGGTCTAAGTCCCAGAAATGCGGAAAATCCAAGGACATTTGCATCACCCACGGCACTACTTTATACTTTGTCTTCTTCAGTTCTTACCTTTTTACATATTAAATTTGGAGTCTTACAACGAAGTTTGCGCATTATCTTGAAAGATGTCGGGTGAACACGGCCTCCCTGTTTTACTAACGGAGGTAAGCCTGCTCCGTGATGATGCCGTGTGCAAGGACGCAGGTGCATCAGGCTCAGTCGCTCCTGATGCAAAGGGTGTCATTGCGGCTCTGTTTCAGAGGCAGGATTTTGGGGAGGAACATTGTTATTTTAAAAAACCTAACAACTTGACCATAAGAAGACCTGACACGTCCCCCACTACAGAAATTACCTCACTTTCGTGCCCCCAAAAAGTGAATGGGAATTCACTACTGAAATGAAGCCAGGCTATCCTGCACCGGGAAACACAGGCCCAGCATTAGGGCGGGGAGCGCAGATGCACCTGCCGGGCCGCGGGCCCCCACGGGCCGGCGCTCGGATGTTGTCACTGGAGTGCCTGGTGCTGACACCGTGCAAAATCCAGCTACGGAAACTTTCAGTCACACTTGGAAAGTTTGGTAGATGGCGTCTCTTCTCATTTAATTTTTTTTTTCCAATTTTTCCCCTGCAACTCCAGCTCCAGGCCCTCGACCCCCCAGTTCGATACCTTTTTTGTTAATAGATCTAATCAGCAGTGTGTTAAACAAGAGAGGCCCTTTATGCGCGCAGTGTTAGGACAAGCCGAGCGCCGCTGTAGATCACTAGAATAAACAACTCGGACCCATTCAATTACAATGTGGGGGCCCGGCCTTTATCTGGCTGTGACATCATTTCAATCAAAATGTAAAATAACACAATCCAAGAGTTGGGAGAGGTACAGATAGGACACAGACGGCTGCGCTTAGTCATTTAATAAAGAGAAGAGGAAGGTGGGGTGGCCGTCCTCTGACAGCCGGCGAGGCCTCAGTTCCCAAACTCCATTACCTGCTGTAATAGTATTCACGAGAACCGAGCGCAGGAAATTGTCTATTACTTTTTATTAGTGGAGGCTGTTATGTAGGATACAGCCTACTGCACTGTTTTTTTCCTTTGTTCGTTTAATTAACAAAAGCATGAAATCTCCCTATTGGCAGCTTCTATTGCATTCTCCTCCGAGCAGGGATTTTATTCATTTCCTTTGTCCCCTTTGAATTTTTTTTTTTTTTAACAGTGATGTTTTTCAAGACTCACAAATCATCGTGAGAAGAAAAACATAATTCAAGGGCAAACCCGTCGTCTCTGAGCTGGGCGGGCGGTGGGATTGACCAGAGGCGTCTGGGTCTCCGCGGCGCCTGAGTGAGAAAGGTCCCTTCCTCTTCTGCGGCTTCCAGGGCCAGAGCCGCCTGCTACGCGGGGCTGATAAAAACAAGCACACTGCTCTCTGCGTCGGGCCTGAGAGCAACGGAAGAGAATGCAGGGCGTCCTAAAGCGAGTTCCCTGAGCCCGGCGTCCATGGCTCTCCCACAGCCCATTTCAGTTAATCAATGAGTTCACCGCTTCTCCTTAAACTGTATTTAGTTTATAGCAATCAATCATTTTTAAAAGGAAATAATCGTTATCCTTCAATGTTTTTGATCATTCTGTGCACCAAGCAGATCCATCACACAAAAACTGGCTTGCGTGAGCTCCAGATGGAGGTGGCATAAGACAGAGTCCTTTTAGGAGACGGCCTGTAGGCATTCATGCGCTTTCCCATGAGCATTTGCAGGACTGTGACACTCCAGCCTCGGGGAGACTGGATTTGGGTCTCCTTAGCGGAAGAGAGATAAATACCACGCCCCCCGCCCTGGCCTGATAAAGAGCACAGCATAGTTGGAAAGGTAGCATCTTCCCAGAAGAAGTCAAAGAGCAAGAGGTTCCCGTATGACCAGGAGCAAGACAAGAACCTTTGTCAGGCCACTGGAAAATGGGGCCCATGCCTAACCGAAGGCTAAGCAAGAGTCTTCCTATTGCCTCTGAATCCCAGCCAAAGCTCCAAGTGAGGACAAGAGATCCTCGTTCTAGCGAGGGCTGAGGCTCACCCACGCAGGACCCCCTCAGAGAAACAGCCTGTCTCCCATTGTCCCACGCCCACATGAAGGAGCAGAAGCCTGGGCGCGGTAGGAGGGCCCTTGTTGGGACTGGAGGAGCATGCTCCGGCTTTCTGCCCATGCCTGCCTCTGGGGCAGGGGAGCGCCCTGAGCCCCGCGCAACAGAGAGGCCTCCAAGGAAAGCCCTGGCAGACACGGGGAGTCCTACGAGCCGGGGGACTTCGGTCCCTGTGCCACCTGGGGGCCCAAGGACACCTTTCTGAGGCGGTTCTTAGGAGAACCAGCAGTGCAACCGGAGGCTTTGGGGTGGATTTGAACGTGGACTCTTCCCGGAAAACTCTAAAGAGGGGTGGTCGGCCAGGAAGCCCAGAGTGGCACGTGGGGCCAGAAGGTGCAGCTGGGGGCCGGGGGCTTGCGGAGCTGCAGTCTGGCGGGGCAAGCCTGGGGGAGTCTCCCAGTGGTGCGGGGAAGGAGCAGAGGGTGCATGCACTTGAGCCATCCTGGGAGTGATGGGCTAATGGTCAGAATGTCCCTGATGACCCCGTGTCCGTGCCATTTGCCGGGTGACTCAGCAGCTCCCCCATGAAGTGGTGGCCGCTCTCTTCCCACCACGTGAATCTTGGCTGGCCGTGCTGCTGCTGGTTGGTTTGTCTGATAGAATGCTTTCCAGAGAGCTCTGAGCCGGAGCTCCGGCTGCTGTCGTGGGATCTGAGAGCACCCCGGCTGACAGCCCCCAGCGTTGAGTGAGACCATCCCAGGCCCGGCCGCCCCACACACCCAGGTGCAGCCCGCTGAGCTGCCCCGTCAGAAGCCTACCGCCCCAAGCCATGGAGTTGGGGCAGCTGGTGTGAGCCCTGGACGGCCGGTACCGGGCTGACAATCTAATCTGACAATCAGACAATCTAATTTTCACCTTAGTGCTAAGACCAAGCACTCCTTTGGTTTGTGTTAACATTCATACGCACGCCTTCAGGCTCACTTTCTGCCTGTGGAGCACGGCCCCGCGGCACCGCACCAGGGCCTTCCCAGTAAGGAGCATAACAGTTTCCCGCCTGGAGCTCAGGGTGCGTGGAGGGGACCAGGGCAGGGACTGTGAAGATCTGACAAGGAATTGCTAGTAAGGCCCCTGCTGTTGTCTTTGTATTTTCATCCTCGGGATAAACAGTGGTGCCTAATAGAGCACCAACGGGGAGAAGAACCCAGGCACTGCCCTGAGGTCGGCATGCCTGCAACCTGTTGGCCTTCAGCCCGCG
This sequence comes from Leptonychotes weddellii, assembly GCF_054177405.1. Classification (NCBI taxonomy): domain Eukaryota; kingdom Metazoa; phylum Chordata; class Mammalia; order Carnivora; family Phocidae; genus Leptonychotes; species Leptonychotes weddellii. The sequence goes on from NC_138375.1 coordinate 1,225,111, forward strand.
ACAGGGAGCGGACTGCCCCGCTCAGACCCCAGCGCGTGGAGCTCAGGCGGGCAGCGCTGTCCCAGGGGGCCGAGCAAAGCTGGGAAGAGCTGGGTGCTGCGCCGTCGAGAGAGGGTCCGGGGAGCGGGGCACCGGCGCGCGAGGCCTCACTGACGCCCCTGGCATCCCCGTGGGGCCAAGCTGTGCCCATGCTTTACTGACGAGGAGCGGGGCTCCGGGGGCTCCAGTGTGGTGTGCAGAGCCAGCTGCCCGTGCCCACCGCTGTGGCTCCTCGCGGACCAGAAACGCGGGCTCCGCAGACCGTCCCCAGCCCCGCCATCGCCGCACGCGCCGAACCCGGAGGTCTGATACTCCTCAGATGCTCACTCTCTTTCCTGCTTAGATAAATGGAGCTGAAAGGGGCCAGGCTGCCCCTGTAGAGAGTTCCGACGTCCTCAAATGCAGACGACTCCGACTCCATCGGACTCTGCAGCACCTGCTTCTGACCCCTGCACCCGCCCGGGCCAAGACCTTATGGGAGACCACACGCCAGACCCCACCTGCTCAGGCCCACAAGGGGTCAGCACACCGCAGAGCTGCCCGCCCCACGGCTCCAAGTCCCCGCGTGGAAGGAGACTTCTTCCATCCCCAGAGTCTACACCCCACCTGCCAGCAAACCACAGCTATCCTTACAACCGCTGGAGGTCTCCCGCCTCCCCTGCTCTCATCCCCTGCCTCCCCTGCTCTCGGCACTCACCTGGAGAACCCGAGCCTGCCAGCTGGTCCTCTCTGCTTGCCCGACCCCTGCAGTCTGTCCTCCACCCAGCAGCTGGAGCGACCCTGTTACAACGCAGGTCAGATCCAAGGAAGACGCCTGCCTCTCCCGGGGAGAGCCTGCATCCTTGCTCTGGCCACGACGGATCCTCGCTGGTTGTGGACCAGGCCCCGCACGCTCCCGCCCCGAGGCCCTTCCTCTCGTCTCCATGCCAGGGCTCTTCTCCCGCTGTCCCTCTCCTGCTCCCCTCTTGTCTGCTCAAAGGTCACCTCCTTAGTGAGGACCCCTGTGGCCCCTCCCTCGCCCTGCCTGGTGCTCCCCCCGGGCCCTAGCCCCACACTACATGTCATACGGATTCATTTTTTGATTCTTCTCTCCTTTCTGTCCAAAGCTATGTGTGTCCAGCAAGTTGGGCTCCAGGTTTTCCCTCTGGTGTCTCTTCTCTAGAACCAGGAACGTGCCCTGGAAATAGTAGCAGCTGCTTATTGAGGGTTTGTTGGAGGGATGGACGGAAGCTGTCCTTGACCAGCTACCTGCCCCGCCTTCCCACGGCAACTTCTTAGACAATCTAGTTTTCACCTTAGTGCTAAGACCAAGCACTCCTTTGGTTTGTGTTAACATTCATACGCACGCCTTCAGGCTCACTTTCTGCCCCGAGGGCTTAACGGTGTTCTTCCAAAAAAAGACAGTTTCTTCCCTAAGAGGCACTCTGGGCAGGCTCCCAGGGAAATGCACAGTGTGTCTGTCCGAGCACACCGGTTGAGGTGGTTTGTCCCAGGAGACGCCATTGTCCTTGGAGGGTCTGGTTGCACGCTCTTGCGAGAGCTGAAGTGGCTGAGGACACCGTCTGGGGTGCAGCTGTCCTCCCCACAGCCCGTGTGTGGGGACTCAGGCTGGTTGGCTGTAGAGTCCCGTGGTCACAGTCCCATCTGAGTGGCCGCTTTGGATCTTGCCTGCTGATGGGACTGTGTCATAGCTTTTTTAATCTGGTTCGTCTTACATTTTTGGTTAGGAGCAAAGGGGTTTGCAGAGCAAGTCCTCACCACCGGGGCAACCCGGGGCATCCCCAGAGTCAAGGGGGTGGCCCTCGCTCCCTATGTGCATGTGGTGGGCAAGAACCTTCAGAAATGTGTGTCAGCATGAACGGGAGGAAAATTTGCAGCCTCCCACACTAGCCTGCGTGGGGCCGCACGCCTAAGACCGGGCCTCTCGGCCTAAGGCGTCCGTATATTTCACGGACGCCTTAGGCTGCACAGCTGTTAAGGGGCGGGGAACAGGCCCAGCTTCCAGCTGCCCTCGGAGGCTGGCAGGGTGCCTTCTTGGGGGACCTGCCCCATGTCCCTGACCGAGCTCCCGCCTGCAGCTCCAGGCCCAGTGAGCGCCCTTGTAGCTGGACCCAGCTCCGCCTTTGCAAGAGCCATGTCTGATGTCCTGCGGGCCTCCCTGCATGGCCTGCGCCTTGCTCTGTCTTTGTGGAGCTTGATTTGCTGAAGCCTGACCTAGGCTGGAAAGTGTGCTGGCAAGAAGAGGGCACAGACAGTCTGGGGCTCCACGCACTTTTTGTTCTTTATGTAGAAACGGAGATTTCAATGCCCCACAGACAAACTGGCTCCAGAATGACTTATTACAGAGACAGGAAAAGGTCCGGTTCCGGAGTCAAGAGGTTCAAACTGGGAAATCCTGAGCAGTTTGCATCAAAATGTCAGAGAATGTGACTCATCCTTTTCTAAACAGGAGTTTATTTTGTACTGGCTCAGAAAATTACTGTTGTCCTCATAGACGTGTGAGTTCTCGTCCAAAAGCAGGGATAGAGACAACCTGGCTAGGAAGCTTGGGGGCGTGCTCCTAGACCCTGGGGGCAGCATCCTTGGAGGGATCTGGGACGAACCAGCCCAGTCCACCTTCTGAGCTGAAGGGGCCTCAGGGGAAAGGCGTTCAAAGGGAGCAACGCAAAAACGTGCAGAAAGAGCTCCTCTTCCCAGTGGATTATGTTGGATGTAGCGAAGGGCCAGACATGTGGTCACAGGGGCCGGGCTTTTCCCTGGAGGACACAGACCCCCTCAGTCACTCTGAAAAGAAGCTGTGAGTAGGATCCGGGGTGTGGAAGAGCTTGTTTTCTCAGGGGCTGGCCCACTGGTGGCCAACTCTCAGGACTGACCACTGGTCAGGAGTCTCTCCCTTGGAAGGAGCAGAATTGGCACCTACAGGAGGGTGGCGGGCAGCTGGGTACTGCCCCACAGCCTTAAGCCTGAGCTGGAGCCACCGAGCTCAGCCACCCACATCACCCCCAAACTTCTGGGAGCTCTGGTCGATTGAGAGCGTGACCCTGGCCCTCCTCACGGGGGGACGAGGCTTCGGCAAGGTGGTGGCAGGGGCCACAGCCTGGGGGTCCGGCCTGGTGCAGGACATGGCTGAGCTTTCCAGGCTCCACCAGAGATGAGGCAGGTGACGTCAGCTGGGTGTCTCTCTCTCAGGTCGCTGGGACTTAGGGCCTTTGGAAATGAAACGAGATGTCACTGTGCCTCCCAGGCCGGCTGCAACCAGAGGGCTGAGGGCGCGGTGGCTCCTGGCTCTCCCTGTCACTGCCTTCCCCATTGTCCATCTGGTCTCCTGAGCTCAGGCAGGTGGCAGCTTCTCCCAGGTGCTTCCTGGTCTTGAGTTGGAAAGAAACCCTCCTCCTCATTTATGTCCTGGTCTAGGGACAGACCTGTCATCTCCCTTGGGGTCCCCAGGAGATGGGAGCTCCCAAAGGGCAGGGTTGCCTTCCACATGAGCATGCCCTCAGAGACGCGTTGTCCGATATCTGCCGCATAATAAATGCTGGATACGTGTTCATGAAACGGTGGTGTGCAGGTGTGAGCCTCTGGCAATATGAAATTGGAGAGATGCTAGCCTTTCAGTTTAGGTTGTATTTAGGAACAAACTTTCAGATTCGGGGGGGTTCTGTCTTGCATTATATTTCTTTTTAAAAATCAATTTGACGCTTAAACAAAATAGAAAATTTGACAGTTACACTGGTTTGTGCCGAGACTTCACTAGACTTTGGGGTTTGGAAGCAGGAGGCGGCCTCTGGGGCTTCTGGTCGGTGGACCAGGCTGCTCTTACCCGGCTGTGCGCTCAGCGCACTCACCATCAGCTGATAGATAGTCCCGAGCGATTGTAGAATATCAGCCTGTGTCTCTGGCCCATGCGTTCTGAAGAATCCACTGTCGTGGTCCCACCGCTCCCGATTTCGGTTTTCCGCGCCACAGGGCACAAAGCGACTCCTGCCCAGGCCTGCGGCGCCCCTGCGGTGGATGGCCCGGCGCCCTGGCTCATCGCCCCGGGAGGACGCGCGCCTGGGGGACACGGCCTCTCCGGAAGGGGACGGGAGGGGCTTGTGTCAGGACTTGGCTCCTGTTCGGAGGACTTGGGGAGCAGGACTTGGCTCTGCGCTGGATTCTGGGCGAGTCCTGACCCTGCGCCTGACACATCACATTCAGCAGGTGGGGAAGAAGTGCGGGCGAGGAGCCCGGGAGGGGGGCGGTTTGGCCACTTTGCGGTGGGGGTGAGCTCAGGCCTGTTTGCGCGTATGCGGCACTGAGTGGGACAGACCCCAGGCCTCGCTGTGGGGTGGGGGTGGGCGGACGTCGGCCCCTGCCAGGGAGCGAGCCCTGGGGTGGGACCCCCACCTGCTGCTGCTCACCGGCGCCCCCCCTTTACCACCTGATCCCCGGGTCCCGACTCCAGGAGCCTGGCGAATGCTGGCTTCCCCTCGGGAAGTCAGGAAATGCAGACTTTTCCTCAGATCAGGGAGGATTCCCGGGAATTTCACTGTAGTACCAATGGGGCTTCCTCCAGGGCTGCGGCGGGGGCGGGGGCGGCGCCTGCGGCCCTTCGGGGGTCTCCTTAGTGCGCGCGCCAAGGTGGCCCCGAGATCTACCGCAAGAGATCCTAATCAGTTCATATCTCTCTGGGGGTGTTTTACGGATCCTGGCTTATTTTCCTTACGAGATTTTTACCTTTTTGTGGAAATGGGAAAGCGCTCTTTCCTGTGACTTGCTTTCATTTTTCATTTCATTGGAAGGAACGCTGATTGGAGGCGGGGTGCCCGCTGGGCACTGCTAGAGGGACCACAGAGAAGGAACCAGACATCAGCCTCTGCCCTCTACTCACCGCAGACACGCGATTTAAGGTATGTGTCCCTTCCAGATGCTTGTCTATTGATGGATTGATTGATTGTTCCTCGCCGTCTGGGAGGCGTCCAGGCCCATATGCAAGCACGCCCATGCACTGCTGTTCGGGTTGTGCACTTGTGCAGATGCTGGCTGCCCCAGCCCTCGCCTCCCAGAGTGGCACTCGCTGGTCCCAAGGCGGCTGTCGTCTGCCTTCCTCGCTGTCCCTCCCTCCCGCCATGCATGCCAGCCACCCTCCTGAGCCCTGCTGGTTACCTCCTGAGCATCCCTCTCCAGACGCTTACGGTGGGGGAGGCTCCCAGGCCACGCGGCCTGCTCATTCCTGAGCCACACAGACTCCTTTCCAAGGGGCTTCCTTTTTTTTTTTTTTTTTAAGATTTTATTTATTTATTCGTCAGAGAGAGAGAGAGCGAGCGAGCGAGCACAAGCAGGGGGAGCGACAGAGGGAGAAGCAGGCTTCCCGCGGAGCAGAGAGCCCGATGTGGGGCTCGATCCCAGGACCCTGGGATCATGACCTGAGCCAAAGGCAGACACTTAACTGACTGAGCCACCCAGGCGCCCCAAGGGGCTTCCTCTTAATAAAGAAAGACAGAAACATGAACAAACAATTAAATTCCATGTGATGATCTGTGCATTAGAAACAGGCACCCTGTATACACAAACACAGAGGAATAAACCATGGATACTTCCAAGGAGATGGCCCCCGTGGAGTGATGGGTGAACCACAGCTTCTAGGATAAACCAGCTCACAGGGCAGGCCTTGTGGCCCATGAGCCTCGGTGCAGGGATGACCGACACAGGAGGACCCAGGTGCTAATTGACGTGGCCCCTCGGGGGCTGTTGGCAGCTTCCTACTGGGATGGGGGGCAGGACTCCCAAGTAAGGGACTCCTGGCCCTGGGCTCCTATCCATTAAAGGCGCTCTGAGAAGTCTTGAGGCTTGAAGAGTTACTCTGCATAATACAAACAGTGAGCATTTCCCATGCTCATCAGATTCTTGCTATGGTCTGAGTGTTTGTGCTGCGCGCCCCCCATCCATGTGCTGAAGTCCTAACCCCCGATATGAGGGCACAGGACAGGCCCTCCCCCGGCCTAGCCGGCACCCCGATCTGGGAGACCCAGTCCCCACAATGTGAGCAGTGTGTTTCTGTTCTTCATACGCCACCCTCTGGGATGTGCTCATAGCCTGAAGGACCAAGATAGTACTTTTCCAAACCTTTACATCAAATTCAGGGGAAAAAGAAAATAAAATCTATTGTTTGGAATTGTGAGCTTAAAAATAAAATTTGCTTGATGCAGTTTTCAACTTTGTCCCGCAGACACTGGCCGGGTGTTGACCAAATCCAGGGATGTGCCTTGGCTGCCAGGGGGGTGGGGCGTGGACAATAAGACAACACACACCTACCAACATACTCCCCCTTCCTCACGTAGCCCTAGGATGTACTTTGCTTCACTCTGCAGTGACCCGGGGTCCAGCATTGGAGCCCGGAATCCACACCTTACAGTTTTATTAGCCCCGAGACATACATTTTAAAAGCAGAAGCATCGCATTTGTAAGACCTTTTGAAAGCGAGCAGACTTGTCCCAGGTCCAGTGGGGACGGCGGCACAGAAGCCCAGGTCTGGGGTGGGGGTCCCCGCGTCGGCTCAGGCGCGTCTCGGGCGCCCCTCTCCTCAGGCGCCGCCGACACAGATTCTGAACCCTTTGCTGATCGTGGGGCGGAAAAAGAAAAGGTGGATCTGAGTCCTTCCTTCTGTCTTCCCGTCTGCTCTTTCCAACCCCCTCCCTTTTATTTCCTAAACAAGCTAAGAGTTTTTATAATTCATCACCTGGCTGACAGATGAGTTCTGCTAGAGAATATTAGAAAATGTCTCAAATCTCATATATATGCTAATGGTATGCCGAGACTGGTCGGTGGTGTGCTGGAGTTTTAATCTGTCTTGGCCGGTGTGGAAAGTGGTGGAGACAGTCACTGCACCCGACAATTTATGATCAAACAGCTGAATTGTGAAGGAAGAAGGACATGCAGAAAGGGAGAGTAATTTTCTGATTTAACAGCGTTGTTACTACAAATAAAGAAATCTTGATTTTGACTGCACTCGACATTAAATGAGTTTCCTGTGCCCTGTGCTGGATTTTTCATTTTCCAGATCCGTAGAAAGTGCCCTGCTTAGATACAAGTGACAGATAAGAAGATGGTTGCATATGGAAATCAAATGTGTATAATAAAGCCATCTTCTGTTTATTAAATAAACACATGTAGATTACTTCTGTGGAGGATGTACTGATAATTCTTCTTTGTGTTCCCCTTTTTTTGCAAGTCACAAAGAATCTTATTTAACAACCACGAATGCTGGATCTAGGATCTTCAGTTTATTACCTTCTCACCATCCAGGGGGTTCAGCGTCTGGAATTTACAGCAAACACTTTATTTTATCTCTCCAGTCCCTGCTTCTGCATATTATTTCAGTACATCATTGTGAGCACCACAGTAATTTTGGAAGATGCACCATTAAGTTGTGTTTTGCTGATATTTCCATTATAGAAATGGTAGGATGGACCAAGAGGACAGGGATGCTAGTCTAAAAAGTGAGGGGAGCTCAGCAAAGTCTCCGTGTGTCAGGCCATAGGAAGGCAAGACACATAGCCTGGAGTCTCCTGAGAAGACCAATGAGCATCAAGAGTTTGAGCACCTGAGCGGCACAGGTGGAAAGGACAGGCCAAGTCCAACACCCCACAGGGGCTCATCAGAGTTAAGTGCCCAGCAGCGTGCCCAAGTGACCCAATAAGTCTCTTTGGCCAACTGAAGGTAGGGGAGGATATGTTCCAGCTGCAGAAGGAGGTCTTCAGGGCAGGTGGGAAGTGAGACCGCTTGGAGGAGGGGAGCATGTTGGCCCAAGTTCTTTGCTTTCCTAGGAGATTCACATTAGCAAAAAAGTGCTGGGTCTGCATTCCTGGATTGATTAAGTGACATTTTCTAGAAGTTTCAAAGCTAGGGTCCAAGTTGGGTTAAGTTAGGGTTCATGTCAGTGCCAAAATGGGGCATAAAAGCACAAAGTCCTTTGATTTTCTTCAGGTTTCTGTATAAACTTAGATTCTCAAACATATAACGGGAATAATACAAATAACTTTTATTTCTTCTTACACAGTTACCAGCTTTAAAAAATTTTTAGTGATCATCTTTCCATCATCCATCCACCTATTATTTATCATCTGTTTATATCTATCTATCTATCTATCTATCTATCTATCTATCTATCTATCTATCTATCTACCTACCTACCTACTTACCTACTTTCCCATCTATCTATCCATCCATCTATCCATCTATCATCTATCTATCATTTGTTTTACTTTTCTCACTTTGTTTTCTTTCTTAGCTTGAACACAAGCAACCTAGTGTTCCCCCAGTTTGGTAAGGAAAACAGCAGGTTAATATTTGTGTACATGGTGCTCCCTTCTGTTACTGCAAGGTCTGGTTGTAGGTTAAATCAGGCTGACGCAGTGCTTCTCAGGTGGAGGTGGCTTTGCTCTCTGCACCCCCATCCCTAGGGTCATTAGCAATGTCTGGAGACATTGTGGGTTGTCTAAACTGGGGGAGGCAGTGGAGGTGTTACTGGCATCTGGTAGGTCAAGGCTGGACACCCCTGTGCACAGGATGGCCCCACAACAGGGAGAGTTGGTGCGAATCCTCAAGGACAGTGGGGTAGGGACACCCTGCCTGATGCAGGACAGAGAGCTGAGGATGTGTTCAGATGAAGAGTTGACAGGCTTGACCCTGAAGGTCAGAGATGGGCATTCTGGACCCTGAGCCCCTCCTGCTATGTGAGCATGGGGGACTGTTTCCTGTTCACTTCCTAGCTCTCGGGTCAATGAACAGCTGGGCCCGGGATGTATTCTGCTCCATTCCCTTTCTAGTAATGTGTGTCCTAGGACTGGTGTTGGAATCTGACATTGGGGCTGGAGATGACACACTGGCCAGCCTGTGGTGGTGGCTGAGTGAGCGAGAGAGGTCAGGCAAAGCTGTCTGGCTTGCAGCTGTGGTGACAAGAGTTGAGCCCAGTTAAGCTGGGTAACAGTGGGACACTGACCTTGAAGTTTCAGAACCCAAATCAGCCACCCAACTGAGAACATCTCGAGAAGATATTGTAATTTTTTAAAAGTTTTTATTTAATTCCAGTGGAATTAACATATAGTATAGTATTAGTTTTGCATGTACAATGTAGTGATTCAACACTTCCCTCCAACATATGGTGCTCATCTTGACAGGTGCACTCCTGAATCCCCATCACCTGTTTCCTCCATTCCCCACCCCCTCCCATCTGGTGACCACCAGTTTTTTTGTTCTCTGTAGTTGAGACTCTGTTTCTCTCTCTCTCTTTTTGTTTTCCCTTTGCTCATTTGTTTTGTTTCCTGAATTCCACATGTACATGAAATCATATGGTATTTGTCTTTCTCTGACTTATTTCGCTTAGCATAATACACTCTAGCTCCATCCACGTGGTTGCAAAATATTTCATTCTTTTTGATGGCCGAGTAATATTCCATTGTCTATATGGACCACATCTTCTTTATCCATTCATCTGTTGTTGGACACTTGGGCTCCTTCCATAGTTTGGCTACTTTAGATAATGCTGCTATAAGTGTTGGGGTATATGTATCCCTTTGAGTTGGTATTTTTGTATCCTTTGTATAAATACATAGTAATGCAGTTCCTGGGTCCTAGGATAGCTCTGTTTTTAATTTTCTGAGGAAGCTCCATAGTGTTTTCCAGAGCAGATGCACCAATTTGCATTCCTACCAACAGTGCTAGAGGGTTCCCCCTTCTCTACATCCTCGCCAACACCTGTTGTTTCCTGACTTGTTAATTTTAGTCATTCTGCCAGGTGTGAGGTGGTATCTCATTGTAGTTTTGATCTGCATTTTCCTGATAATGAGTAATGATGAACATCTTTTCATGTGTCTGTTACACATCTGGATGTCTTCTTTGGAGACATGTCTGTTCATGTCTTCTGCCCATTTCTTAACTGGATTATTTGTTTTTTGGGTGTTGAGTTTGATAAGATTTTTGGATACTAACCCTTTATCAGAAATTTCATTTGCAAATATCTTCTCCCGTTCTGTTGGTTGTCTTTTAGTTTTGTTGATTATTTTGCAGAAGCTTTTTATTTTGGTGTAGTTCCAATAGTTTATTTTTGCTTTTGTTTCCCGTGCTTCAGGAGACGTGTCTAGAAAGAAGTTTCTACGGCTGATGTCAAAGAAGTTATTGCCTTGTTCTCCTCAAGGATTTTTTTTTTTAAAGATTTTATTTATTTATTTGAAACAGAGAGAATGAGAGACAGAGAGCATGAGAGGGAGGAGGATCAGAGGGAGAAGCAGACTCCCTGCTGAGCAGGGAGCCCGATGCGGGACTCGATCCCGGGACTCCAGGATCATGACCTGAGCCGAAGGCAGTCGCTTAACCAACTGAGCCACCCAGGCGCCCGTCCTCCTCAAGGATTTTGATGGATTCCTGTCTCACATTTAGGTCTTTCAACCATTTTGAGTCTATTTTTGTGTGTGGTGGAAGGAAATGGTCCAGTTTCATTCTTCTGCATGTGGCTGTCCAATTTTCCCAACACCATTTGTTGAAGAGACTGTCTTTGTTCCATTGGACATTCTTTCCTGCTTTGTCGAAGACGAGTTGAC
>NC_138375.1:1235826-1258894 GCF_054177405.1 Leptonychotes weddellii
TTTGGGTAGCACAGACATTTTACAATATTTATTCTTCTAATCCACGAGCATGGAATGTCTTTCCATTTCTTTGTGTCCTCTTCAATTTCTTGCATCAGTGTTTTATACTTTTCAGAATACGGATCTTTTACCTCTTCAGTTAGGTTTATTTTTAGGTATCCCATGGTTTTTGGTGCAATTGTAAATGGGGTTGATTCCTTAATTTCTCTTTCTCTTGCTTCATTATTGGTGTATAGAAGAGAAGACATTGTGATCTTTATTTACATCACCTTACTTTGCTGTCTGGATCCCAACTTCATCTCCCTTTTATAAGCTATTTATTCCAGGAAACACCGTTCTTATTGTATGGCTCTAATGAGCTCCTAGAGGCATTTACAGTGTGAGCTGTTATTTTTGAAGAAAGAAGAAATTGCTTCTTAAATCTACAAAGTGAAACCACACCAACGTGCCCGAACAGATACCTAGAGCAAGTTTGAGTTTGTGTGTTAGGGGTTGTGCGCATGGTTATTTTAGAAATACTTCTTTGTTTCCAAGCCAGGGAAACACAGCTGAGGGTATTAGAAAATATTTCTGTTTACTATTTGGGGATGTGAGGATGTGATTTTTCTGCTGCACACTCCTGTCTTTCCAGCGTCTACTGACATGAGAAATGTAAGGCTGGCAGGAGGACTCTGCCGCAGGGGCCGGCCACAGGGCCAGCCTGTTTCCACAGGAACTGCTGCCTTCAACATCCCTCTGGAATCCTGGGAAGCCTCACAGCGTGGATCCCCTCTGGTGTGTGGACGCGCCCATGACCGCCTTCTGGCTTGTATTTTCCTTATTCGGTCAGCCCCATCTGGACAAGGGGGGAGCCTGTCCAGGGACCCCTGGTGCCACGCAGACAGCACTCCATTCTGAGATAATAACTTTCAGAAAGATGCAAACATTTTTCCTTATTTGTGCATTCAGACCATAATTTGATGCACCCAGAACTCAGCTGTTTCTTCATCCTGCTCCTCCCACTTGAGTTCTGTTGGATATGGGACACAGGGGGAGGCAGGGATTGCACCTACAATGGGGGCCCCCCCTCCCAGGAGGGCACGGGTAACCCTCCTGCGTTAGCGCGTGTGGCTGAAGGACAGCTCACCGCTTCCCAGCACCGGGACACTTTCAGGACAGGATCCCGCCTCCCTTCCTCGTAGAAGGGTCCCTGTCCGCCCGCACACACGGGTCTCCTGGACAGGCTGCCTCAGCCCTTGGAGAGACACTCTGCCCCGGGCAGCGGGGAGCGCGGGGAATGTGCACCACGCTCACAGGTGTCCACACGGCTGCTGGCCAGCAATGCGCAGGTGGGAGGTGGGAGCAGGGGTTCCACCGACAGCCAGCGGTAGCTGCCGCATGCTCCAGCTTTCTTTGTCCTTTTCTTCTTGTGTTTAAACGAGCACAGCATTTACTCTTGTTTTAAAAATAGTATCTCTTGACTCTTTAGAGATCAGAGGAAAGCATAAAGATAGAAGTAAGAACACATTAATATTTTCATCGGGGCAAATACTAATTTTCTTCTATTTTTTCTCTATACAATATAAACATAAACATCGTTAAAGTCAGTATACACTCAAGTGAACATTTGGGTGTCACATTTCATTTGGTATCATAATAGTGCTATTTTCTTCATTTATACTTGTGCTTAAAATAATTGCAAATTCCTTAATTGGCTGAATATTCTGTAATCTGTGTAATCTGTGTAGCTGCCTCAACATTCTCAGCTTTAATTTGTTACCAGTTTTCTCTCTGAGCACGAGACTCTGCGTGCCCACATGTGAGCACCCAGCAAGGCCACACCCGGCCCGGCTCCTTCCCATCTGGAAGCTGGAAGCAGAACGAGGAGGCCTGGAACTAGGGACAGTGATGGGAGTCACGGCCACAGACCTTGGAGTCCTGACGTCCTTCCTGGTGCCCCCCCGGGCCCCCAGTGTCATGCTCCCCACTGTGCAGTGCAGCAGCGAGGATTCTTCCTGTAATTGCAGAGGGGAAATCCCACCCTGGATGGTAGGGAAGGGGTTGCCGGGTCAGAGTGGCACCTGCCATGCCCCGAGGGGCCACACTGGCTTCCCCTCTGTCACTTGCTTCCCCAAGCACGGAGCTGCTCTGCTTCTCTGCTTTGGAACCTCCATGCGAACATTCTGGGGCATTCCGGACAGGACGCAAGCTCCGTGCCTGTGAGCCCGGCCTTCCGCCCAAGGGTCCTGTCCCAGCCTTCTCCACGTGTGACTTTTTCGGTTTCCCTGTGCCCCTCCTCGCCCCCGAATCTGCCCCAGCACCCCCGCAGGTGGGCGGGTGGATCCTTTCTGGGGGAAAGAATTAAACCGTGTGATTCTCACCAGTAACACCCAGCCTGGCCGACAGCCGGGTTCCAACCTCACCCTCCAAAACTCTCCTCCTTGTTGATGCAGAAAGTTCGCGGGGTCCCAGCTTGCGTTTTCTCATCCGGGTGCTCAGCAAAAACAAATGCACAAACCAAACAAAATCAGATAAACCAAAACCTCTTGTTAGAAAGCTTTCTGAGGGTGGAGATCACATGTTGCCTGCATGTCCCTGCCATGCCCGCGTGGTTCGGGGGTGCTGGGCTGTGGGATGCTCACTCACAGCATTGCACGATCACTTATGTGCTCACGTGCCCAGCCTACATCAGTCCTTCAGAAACAGATAGACTCAGAATCTTCACACATCGCCAACAAAACCTGTCTGTCCTCCAAACTTGTCCTATCACTTGTGCTGATTTTTTTTTGTTTCCTCAGTGAAAGGAACCACCTATAGCGTATCACATATTAACCCAAGTATTTAAGCTGGTGTCGGCTTTGAGCCCGTCTCCTGCGCCCCCACCATGTCAGACATGGAGCCACAGTATCCTCCTTCTGCTCCTTCCCTTGGGCCCAAGGCCCCCGGCGGGACTCTCAGCTCTCACCTGGACTCCTTTGAGGCCGGCACACCGCTCCACAGCCGGGGTGCATCCTCTAGGTCATTCCCACTGATGTGATTCTGAGCCCCATCTCATGGATCACAGGAGACTTCTTTTCCAACATTTTTCCTCCCCCGGAGCTCTCAAGGGCCCCCAGGTTGTTGACACGGTCACATGGGTCCTGGCTAAAAAACGTAGCCATCCCCCACAGAGCCCTGCTGTTCTCTGGCCTGCCAGAGCCAGCCACCCCCACCCGTTGCCCAAGACCTCCGGGTGGGGTCGAGCATACTTCTCAGGAGGAAAGCTACGGGGTGTGGGTGGGATATGCCCATCATGCACTGCAGGATGTTTGCTCCCTCCAGGGCTGGCCAGGTAGAAACAGGGGTGCTCCCAGGCACTGTGACAGATTTCCAAATACCCAAGGGGGTGTTCCATGACTGAAAACCGCTGGATCACATTTAAGGATCTCCCTATCCCTGTCTGTCTGTCTACCCACGGAGAGGGAGATAGAGAGATAGAGAGAGAAAGATTTAAGAAATTGGCCCACATAATGGTGGAGGCTGATGAGTCCGAAGCCTGCAGCAGGCAGGAGACGCGGGGAAGGCTGCAGTGCCCACGGGCCGCCTGCCGGCAGGGTTCCTTCCTGCCTGGGGAGGTCAGCCCCTGTTCTGCCAGGCCGTCAACTGATTGGACGGGGCCCACCTGTGTCAGGGAGGACTCAGAGCTCCTCACTTTCAATGTTAATCTCATCCAAAAGCATCTTCACAGAAACACCCGGAATAATGTGTGACCTCGTACCTGGGCAGCGAGGCCCAGGCAAGCTGACAGGCACAGTGAACTGTCACAGGCAGCCAGGGCACATGCCTCCATGGACTCCACAGTGCTCGTACATATATGTGTCTGCTCTGTGGGTGTGATGCTCACTGCTGGCACTGCTCGAAGCCCTTCTGCACCTTCTACACACACCTGCCTCACGCTCACGGTCACACGGCTGACGCACTCAGCACACCCCCGGGGTCACAGAGGTGAGCGGTGCGGGCGCAGGTTGGGGCATGGTCCTTACGGCCGGCATCACTGAGCAGGACTCCAGAGGTCAGTTGGGGCGGGGGATGGTACCAGATCTTAAAATAATCTGGGTTCTATAATTAGACCTATGACTACATTACTTGTCATTGCAGGATTTTCCATAGACTTTGTCTTTTTATAGCGTGTTTTCAGGGTTTGATTTTGAGCTAAGTCAAGGGAAGGAAGAAGTGCTGCTGGATGCAGCGCTGGGAGCGGTGATACGCCTTCTCCCAGCAGCTGGTGGGGGCAAACACACCCCCACTGGGCTGGTTCTGGGCCCCCGGAGCCTGCTGTCCTCGCTTCCTGGGGTCCTCATGCCCTCCCTGCACTAGCCCAGCAGGCAGGACGCTGCCCCACACCAGAGGCGCGGCCGGGGCGCCCTGGGTTAAGTGCTATTGATTTCAGAGCAGGGGCTGATTTCTTGGCAGTGTGATTGGGTTTCAGGCTAGTTCCCATCGAATTAAGTTTTGTTGTTCCGTGTTTGAAGTTCAGGCAGGAGTAATTGGCCTGGGAAGGAGCCCGTGGATTCCTGCCACGTAATGAAGATGGAGGCAGGCACTTTCCACCTCTCCAGGGAAAGGTTTGCGTTTGAAGTCTTTCTGTGGTTTCCAGGGGACCGTGGGGCTGCCTGTAGCCAGCAGCCGACGAGGCGGTGGACAAGCAGGTGGGCAGAGTGCTTCTGACCCCAGCTTTTCAGGGTCTGCGAGGAGGTGCTCCAGCGGGCCCTCGGCTTGGCATGGGGGAAGCCGCTTCTGGTTGCCGGCGGGATCCGGGGCGGATGCTGGAGGACACAGGCCAGGCCCGAGCTTCACAAATCCCACTTTCAAGCGTCACAACCTCCCTGGCCTGCAACATCCCTGAGTCACCTAGAGACAATGCCTCCTAGGAGCCAGCTCATCTGACCCCACACTTTCCTGTTTTGCTTTGTTTTCATTCCTTGCTTCCTTTAGACTAGGTCTTGGTCTTACCCATGTTCAGAGGTGTGGGGGTTGTATTCTTTCCACCCTCACCCTTCCTGGGGACTAGGGGCACACCTCTCACGGGGCCGCCTCTCCTGGGCTCAGGGGGACCAGAATCCTTGGCTGGTGAGGAAGACAGCCCACGGGGAGGACGGTGGGGCGTGTGTCAGGGTGTGGCTGTAATTCAGGGATGCACAGGGCTTTGGGAGAATTATAGCAGCTACTGTGGGAGAAGGCTCTCCATAAGCCTTGGACAGCTGTATACAGGTTAGTCGTTCCCGTCAGTAAAGTGTGCATGGTCAGTGTAAGTCAGCCGTTACCGTCTATGAGATGTCCACTCTCGCCCTGAGCTCAAAGCACCAGGTGTAGCCAGAGTCCAAGGCCAAGCCAAAGGTACACCGACAAGAGTGTCCCCTGGCTTGTCCATGCGAAGATCCAAGGAGAGGCAATAGCCATGTCAAAAGATGCGCTGAGCTGGTGGGTTAGGGATTGGCCATCTTCTCCTGGAAATGGAGTGGTGTCTCTCTACGGGAGGGTCCTACCAGGTGTGAAGATGTGACACGATCTGCACCCAGCTTCTTAAATTGGCCATCCCACTGTGCACAGCTCGGCCCCCTCCTGGGCAGGGTCCAGGGGGCAGGGGACTGGAGGACACCGGAGTGCTCAGACCCTCTGCCCCACACCAGAAGGGCTGGGAGGAGCTCTGCACAGGGGCATGGGAGCTGGGGAAGCTCAGTGCACAAGACATACGGGTCCAAGCCAAAGAAGGCTGGGCTTGGGGAGACAGGGTGATCATCATGCTGGTCCGTCAGAGTCCTGACAAGTTAGGAGGCTTAGGATGTGCACCTCAGTGCCCACGAATCTTGTGTGTTTTGGTAACTGTACTATCTGGAACTTTAATTCACTGTAAGTATCTACATCAAATGTCTATTTCATTGATTTTTAAATCAAATTGTTATTACATCAGACTCTGCTGCAACAAATCTTGTCTTCTCCCCAAATCTTATGAAATCAGGTGGAGAGACTCCTAGCACAAAAACTCAATTTGGGTTCAGGGAAAAAGCAAGGTTAACAAAGGGGGAAATGTCTGCGAAGTACAAACTTTCTGTTTCCTTCCCTTACCTGTGAGTGTTGCCTTACCTGGACTAGGACGGGGCCCTCCTGAGGAACGCAGATGTCCCCGCACAAGCTCCCTTCATTTCTGGTCTTCGTCCCCCACCTGCTGTCTGAAGAGTGGAGCCTGTTCCTGCTGCCAAATGAATGAGGGTGACGTCCAGGGGGGACGTCATGGAGCTATAGACAACGTGTTCTTAGGACCCTGAATCTGAGATTCACTCATTCCCTCATCCATCTATTCATTCCACAGATGCTGTTCTGGGACTTTAAGCCTGGAAGGTAATGGTCATCACTGATTTATTTTTATTAGCCTCTTAGAAGATAGACATTTCCAAATGTTCCATTTAGAAACATCCAGTCCAGCCCCTCATTCAGACTTGGCACCCACTGGGCAGCCACCCAGAAATGCCACCTGCTCAGCTCTCTCCCCTCTCACAGAATCACCCCAAAGCTGGACGGGGTCTAGAGGCCCTTCCCCTACGCCCCTCCCTACACAGTGGGGGCCCGAGGAGTGGGTGGGAGTGGCATCTGGGTTAGTGGCCAAGTCAGGCTACACCTGAGGTCCGGCTCTCAGCCCACAGGCGTCTCCTCTAATGTTTATCGGATCTTTTCCTCCCTTCCTCCCGCCTTCGTCCTTTTCTCTGCTTCCTGGGCTCAGCAAGCACTTCCCGACTGCCCATTTCATATGCAGGTACCCTGCAGAGTAGGTGTGAGCCATCTCAGAAATTCTGGTGTGGACGTAGCCAGCGGGCAGGCGGTTGCAGGGTCTGGAAAGAGAAGAGCCAGGCGGTGGGGAAAGTGGCATGGTCATTGCACTTGTGGTGACAGGGACACAACCCAACACAGACTGGCGGGAACAAAGATGCCAGGCTCATAGCCCAGGAGCCCAGGACTCGGACTGTCACCAGGGTCCTCTCTCCCTCCGGCTCCACCTCACTTTCTCCCCTCGAGCAGTGTGGGGACCAGCCCAGGTAGGCACGGCCACAGACGGAGCGCGCTGAGGCCCGGGGAAACAGGGCCCGTCTCTCTAAACCTGTACTTCAGACCCCAGGAAACGGCCAGCAGAACCTGCTGCTGGTGGAGGTCCCCCCGCACCCAGACTGTGAAGGACTGTAGGATGGGTCTCGGTCACTGCCCACCTCTGCGGCCAGCAGGGCTGGACTTTGTGCCTGGGAACACCACGATGGGATGGGGAGGATGCTGGTCGGGTGCTGGTACTGACGCTGCTTTGGGGAATTAGGGAAAACAGCTCAGACCATCGGAGTCGGACCAGGTTGGGAACGCGGTGATTTCAGGCGGGAGAAGTGGCTGTGGGGCTAGAAACCGTCCGGACTCAGGGAACAGCACACGCCACGCAGGAGGGCAGAGGATGCATGCCCGCCCCGGGCAGGGCTGGGAGGGTTGGGCACTCAGAACTCCGGGCAGGTGGGAGACGCACACTGGACAGGAACAAGGGCTCGGTGGTCCATGTTTGCATTTGTGACTTTAGTCAGGGGCGATTTGGGGCCATGGAAAGTTTTAAGTACAAAAGAGTTCTGTTCAGACTTGCATCTTATAAGGATAATTGTGGTTTAGGTAAGAATCGAGGAAATCCCTGGCATCAGAGCAAGGGGTTACGAAGTTACTGCCATAATCCACAATAGAAGGGCCGTGGTTCACCAGGATGGCATGATTAAGGTCCACGACTGTGCCTACCATGACTTCTGAGGTATTTCTAGGCCGGGGAACACAGGGTGCAGACGGTTCAGGCACCCCAGGAGTGCTTTATCTGTGGGCCTCTGTCTCTCCATGGAACGAGGGATTTAGAATCAATAACTTCTAAGATTCCTTTCTCTTCAAAGTTCTACATTTTGTGCTATATAATTAAACACTAGGCAGGAACCCCATGCTGTCTCCAGAAAGAAGAGAGGTGTGGACCTGTCTTCTGGTCTCCCTGCAGATAATGCAGAAATACCATTTCAATAACATTCATGTCAATTCCTTTGCATTCAAATATTCTAAATATAATCAGTATCCGGACCTGACTGCACATCACAGCAACTCCTCATGCAGAAAGCTCCACCCAGGTTTAATCTCTCACTGGCCCCTGTCTCCCACCCGTGGTCGGGGTCACAGACGCCCCACAGATGCTGCTCTCCCTCAAGACCCCAATTACCCCCCGGCTGATGCCATGTGCCCAGAGGAAGACGGTTGTCAGCGGTTAGCGTCAATATTTGCCCAGGACGAGGATTTGCGGTGCTGACATGCACCCACTGTTTAGGAGGCAAATGGCCAAGGATGAATTTTGAATGGGTGAGGAGGGAGACATTCACTTTTCTCTGATCTGCATTTACTTACGAGCTTTGGACGCACAAGATGAACACTTTGAGTTCTGAGTTCTTAGATTAAATGTTGTCTTTTTAAATCAAAAGTAAGCAAATCCTATGTAATGTGCCTGACATATATTTATTACAACGTTCTTTAGAAGCAATTTCCATTCTGATATGCCATTGCCGGGATCATTATTAAAGAGTTAAGAAGAATGGGGAATAGGTGATAGAGATCAGATTTTTCAGAGATGTAACTAAAATGAATGGTGCGTTATGAGGACATTAAAAAAGCAATAGGGTTTAAACTATTAAGCAGATAGATGTCAACTGATAGATGCTGCATCGTGGGCTTTTGACACTCCATTCTCAAAATTATAAAGCTGGAGTCTTGCAGCTGTGGTTTTAAAACATCTGTATGGGAGGTTTTTAAATATTCTGCAGGGGAATGAATCAATTTGGAAGTAGTGCACAGTTTTATTATTATTTATCCTTACTTTTCTGATTTTAAAAAAATAAAACTACAGGAAAATCAGAGGATAGTATCATAAACAACAACCTTCCACCTTACAGGAGCGAACACCAGCATTTGCCTCAGACTTTTAATTTATCTGTGCAAGTAAATCAATCCAGATGGATGGAGGTCCTCTGGTCCGTCCTCCAACCAGCGCTACACACTCCCCTCACTGTCCCTACACTCTCCTTGCCTGTGCACTGTTGCTATGCACACATGTTGTTCATTTTAATAATGTGTACACCAGACGATGGACAGTACCGTTCTGACAAACCTGGGGAACACAGGAGAACACGCGCCTGAATTTAGCCATCCCCACTCTGCGAGCACTAGGGACGGATTCGTTTCCTGGGCCAGTGTAACCAGCGCCCACACGCAGTTGGGGTGACATGGTCTCACAGTCGGGAGCCAGAAATCCACCGTCTCGATGCCAGCAGGGCCGTGCTCCCTCCAGAGGCTCCAGGGACGGGCCCTTCCTGCCTCTTCCAGCATCTGGGGTCAGTCCCTGCCTCCACGGTCACATGGCCTCCTCTCTGCGGGTCTGTCCCCCGCCTCTCTCTCTGCATCCCCCTGATAAGGACACACGCGACTGCATCACCTGGATGGTCCAGAAGAAGCTCTTCTTCTCAACATCTCGAACGTAATGCCATCTTTTTCCATATAAGGTAACATCACCCTCTTTCCCCATAAACCAATGTTCACAGGTCCAGGGATGAGGAAGTGAATCTATCCGCGTGGGGACATTTGATGAGCGTCCCCCAGGGCGTCGCTTTCCTGGGATGGGACAGCAGTGCCAGCAACAGGACGGGCATGGGAGTACGTGCTTTCCGAGGGGACTTGGCTGGAATTGGTGTTGCTGAGTCAAAGGCCTGCACCCAGGGGTGTCCATCCACCCGCTTCCCACATCTCCACCCACGTGGGGGGGTCAGACTTGAGAGTGATTACCACGATCGGGGCGCCAGTCCGAATTCACGTGAACAGGGTGTTTCCCCTTTCTCTAGGAAGACGCAGGGCTTTCCTGTTTGGGGCTCGGTTCTCCACATTCTTCTTAGAGCTTGTATAAAGTTCTCCATGTGTTTTGGATATTAATCTTTTTTTCCAGTTATGGATGATGCAAACAACTTCTCTCAGGATATCATAAAGATGTTTTTTGGTCATAAAGAAGTTTTGAAATTTAAAGAAGTCAGTTTCATCCATCTTTCACGTCTATCTATACTTCGCATCTCAAAGAATCCTTCCATATCACCTAATTTTGTCTTCTGGTTTTGTTTTCCCACATTTTTTGTGTATGGTGTGGGTAAAGATCTCATTTCATTTTATTTTTCCGCAGGGGAGGCTTTCGTGAATGGGTCTACCTTTTCTCACTGATTTGTGATGTTTCTTCTGTTGTTCGCCAGGCTTTTTACCTTGTTGTTTCAACGTCCCATGTTTTCCTCTGACGTCCTTTCTGCACACCAATATCACAATGGTTGTATTTCTGTGCAGTTAAAATAAGTTCTGATAGCGGGCTGGGGAAGGAAGCCTTCACTCTTTTAATTTTTTAATTATTCTTATAGTTCTCCTTTTATATTTGATTTTAGGTTCCTTTTTTTTTTTTATTTATTTAATTTCTTCTTAAAGGCCTGTGGGTTTTTGTTTTGTTTTGTTTTCAGTTGCATGAAGCTGAAAGCCAGACTCAGGGAAAACTTGGCCTGTCAATCCTGTCGAGTCCTCCACGTCATGGGGGATCTTTTCCACTACTCATTATATTTTTTAGTTCTTGAAAAATGCTGTATAATATTCTCCACAGGGGTCTTTTATACCTTCTGTTACTTTATTCTGATGCATTATAGTTTCAGATCTTACTGTATTTCTCTATCATGTTTTCTGGAACCCTTTGCTACTAATCTATAGGAAAGCTATTGATTTTTGAATCTTTGTGTCATGCCCATAGAACTTGCTTAGATCTGTAATGAGCTCTACTATTTCCCTCTGTATTTTATGGAACTTTCCTTGCTGACAATTAAGTCACGTAAATTTTTTATCTTTTATCTAACACGAGCTGCCCAGTAGCAGCCCCAGGCCCATTGTGTAAGCTAGGTATTGCTGTGTAACAAATAACCACACACTCAGAGGCTTAAAGCAGCGCCATCACCTCATGTTTCCGAAGGCCAGGAGTCTGGGCACGCCTGGGCTGGGCCCTCCACGCAGGCTGGACAGGCTGCAGTCCAGGTGTCAGGCAGGTGCATCGGTCTGGAGCTCCTTCTCTTCCTACCACATAGTTGTTGAAGGGACTCAGTTCTTGTGATTGCAGGACTCTCTTGCAGGCTGTTAGCCGAGACTGCCCTCAGCTACTAGGGGTTCCCCACATGGTCCTTCCAGCCCCTCAAACACAGCCCGAGAATCTCCCTTTCCCTTCTTCTAATTGGAGTCTCACATCATGTAACATGACTATGGGAGTGACGTCCCTCCTCCTTTGCTATCCTCCTCTGGCTGGGGGCCACCTATGCTCAAGGCGAGGGGAGTGCATGAAGGTGGGACTTATTGGTGGTCATCTCAGCATTCTGCAGGCCACAGACAGCTATTCCCCACCCCAATTATTCACATCCCTCCCACATGCAAAATATAAGCATCTCACCCTAAGGTCCCCAAAAGGTTTATACCATGACACCCACCAGTAGATGCTGGACTGTGGATCCACAGAGGTGGTGGTGTCTCATACACCTCTCCACCGTTCTCCTCTGTGGTCAGATGCAGCTGGCCACCTTGCTGGCTGGACATGCTTACTCAGCATGACCAGCAGTCAGAATGACAAAGCGGTCCTGGGACAGAGGAGATCGTGGACAAGGCAAGACCTGCATTTGTCCATGACCCTGTCCGCAACACTGAGGGCAATGAGTGCTGCCCTCCCTCTGCCTTCCAAACCGGGTGCCTAGAGCCATTCAACATATGCGAATCAAAGGAGCTGTTAGCAGGTGCACATCAACTCCATGGACCGTCATCACCTTGCCAACACCCAAGGACTCTCTAGGTCACACTCCCCTGGGCTGAGTGGCTACACTCCCCTTGCCTCTGGGCTAAGTGCTATCACACCCCCCATGCTTCGGCCTACAGGCCAGCCACTGCGGAACCCCTCGGGAGGCATGCCTAGGCCTCTCCCATGGAAGCATACTCAGTGGGACGTTGAACGGGGCCTCCTGGTTGGGGTGGTGAGCAGATCTCATGTAACACATTTATTCCAGCATCCCAGTCTTCCTGTTGCTGAATGACTTTCTCTATGATATTAAAGATGCTCTAGAATCTCAGCTCCGTTCCCTGCAGAGGACCTTTGAGTCAGTTTCAGTTAACCAGCTGCGTAGACAGTTGGAGCCACTTCTGGCGGCTTGAGTCAACGCCGCAAACTCCCAGTTTCTGCTTGTTGCGCCCATGCTGACTAATGCGTTCAGTTCTTGAAGCGTATTTCTTCTACCTAGAGGTAACCTCCTAAGATCAATGTCCATCGTATTCTGTAGTTTCTATCAATATAGCTTGGAAAATCTTGCAATTCTTTGGGTGTGAATGGGGGTGTCCCAAGCGGTCACACTTTGTCCTCACTCCCTGTACATCCAGCTCGCCTTTCCTATCCTTGTCCCTGCTGACTGCCACGGCCCCGGACCTGCCTGCGTTTGAGTTACGGGTGTAGAAACAATGAGAGAAGGTGGGCATGGGCCTGCGGGAGGGTCGGCATTCCCTGCAGGTCAATGTCTGACATGTCATTGCCCATCTCCAGGCAAGGGGAGAATAACCCCTCAGACAGGGGAAGAAGGGCAACTTGCACTGTCAGAGGGGTTTTGGCAGAATTGGGGGGATTGAGATTTACAGCCTCATTGAATCCTGGCCAAATGTCCCTGTTCCAAGTTTCAGGGTTCGGGTCCTGCTGCCTGACCAATGTCCTTAATTAACTGTGACACCCTGACGAAGTTGTGGTTCAATTTGCTGCATTTTTTTTTTTCACTTGCAGGATTAGATTGTAGGTTTGCTTTGCAAAAATTTTGACTTAATACTTACAAAAGACATACATTTATTTGTAAAGGAAGCTTCCTGGCTCGCGTGGTCCTTGAACTGAACATTTAAAGCTACAGGCTTACGTTTGTTCCTCCCAGCTGCCCGGCAGGTGTGTGGACATCCAAACTACCTTACGGTTCTCACGCTCATAATTCCACCCGATGTTCCGACAGAGCCCTGTGTGTCCATCTCGCAGTGTTCGGGTGCGGCCGTGGGGCACCATCCACCAGCTGGGCGCAGTCAGGAAGACAAGAGGGTGCACAGTGGAGAAGAATGAGGAGTGGGTGTTACTTAAATTGTCATTTAAAAAAGGTCAGCTATGCAAGTGTTGCTGCTGAGAGGCAAACAACTTTTCCTGGTAAGCCCGAGACAACCGATTAAAACACTAGACTAAACCGGAGTTTGCCACCAGGCTCCTGAAGACTAGCTCACACCTGACCTGTCCCGTCCTCCGGCGGTGCCCTCCGTTCTACTTTGAGCCTCTGATAACCACAGCCGCAACGTGTTCTGAAGTCAACAAAATGCTTAAAGATATCTCACCACCCCCAGGAAAGGAAGCATATAGCCACCCTTCTAATAGACTGTGTAGGCAACTGAAGGGATGTTTTTCAAGGAAACAATGCACGACACACTGGAGCGTCTTACCAAGCTTCTCTGATTAAGTTTCCCTCCCATCGGGGGTGAGACACTTTCTCCACCATCCCAGTACAGGGGCTTGGATTTTCTCTGCTACCCAGCAAGCAAGCTCAGAGAGCTAATATTGTTATGCTTAGTAACTATCCAAATAACGCCTGGTACCGAGGGGCTGTGGTCGGAAGCGGGAAGGAGCGAGGCAGCCCCTGAGCTGTGAGAGCCTCTTTGGGTGACTCTCAGATCTTAAAGTCGTGCTTTTTTATGAAGCAGACCCCGACTCAAAGCCTGCAGGGGTGGTGAGTGATGAGTATTTGTAAAAGGCAGGGGCTGTGGAGACACCGTGATGCGCCCAGCTGTGCTCTCCCTGTGCAGACTCTGAGCACTGCGCACCTTGGGCTGGAGCTTGGTCAATAAAGTTATCATGCAATTATCATCAACTGGTCTTTCATTATTAATCGTCACCTCTGGGGCTGTCTGTGGACTGAGCGCTATATTTCATCTGAAAGTGGGACTCAGATTTGACAGATAGGAGGGAAGTGTGAGAAAATAATCAGTGCCACCATGAATAATTGAGCTTTAATAATTTTTGCTGCATTTAGAAATCATTTCCCACACTTGTTACACGACCAAAGTGCCTGAAGCCAAAAAGTTGATCAGACTCATCTCATACTTGGTGAAACTCTGCAGCCTGAACGAGAGCGAGGTACAGATTTTCTGGAAGGAGGCGCATGGAAGAGAATGCAGGTCAGAGATGTCTGTGTGACTGTTGACCATCCAGTGTTGCAGGATGCACAGCCCCCTCAGTGAGGAAGCTCTTCGGGCACTAAGATTGAGCACAGGGCTCTTTCTGTCAGAACTACTTTATCATTACCTATTTTCTTTTTTTTTAATCATTACTTATTTTCATTAAAAAGATAACATTTTAATTACAAAGGTAGTATTTATTCATTATAAACAAGTTTTTTCAAAGTTAAAAAGTATCTATCAAGAAGGGTAAATACCCCTCTTCCTTCCCATGGTGGCCACCTTAGAGAAACAGAATGGACCACCACCCGAAATTTGGTGTGGATGGCCATCACGATTCTGCCACACAACCAGAGGATGTGAGGTTTATTACTTACATAGTGAAGCCTTTGGGGGATAACAGAGTAGAACCCCCAGCTGTTCTGGATGGCTTGAGACAGTAGAGAAGGAGACTAGCTTGGGATTTGTACTGTGGTTGGGGGAGGCTGGAGTGAGTGTTTCCATGTGTGGGCAGGGGCTTGTGTGGTTTCAATATCTCACTGGTGCCAAAGGAGGGGGCACGCAGGCTTTCAGATCCACTTACCCAAATGCGGGGCAGAAGGAAAAAAGAGAGAGGTAAGGCTTACAAGCTGTCAGCAGCCAAACACCAAACAACGGAGCCACAGTATTCTGTCTCTTAGCCTTCATATAGCAAAGGAATCATCCTTTACGGTGTCCTTAGTATACATCCAGACATTTCTTTGTATGGATAAAAATATTCTTACACACAAACTATATCTCTGTCTTTCACCCATCCATCCATCCATCTACCCATTCACCCATCTATCCATCATCCATCCATCCATCCACCCACCCACCGATCCATCCATCCATCCATCCATTGTCCATCCATCCATCTACCCACCCATCCAACCATTCCACATCCATCCATCCATCCATCCACCCATCCATCCATCCATCCTCTTTTAGTGTAAAAATGGCATCACGTTATACATACCATCCTGCATTTGTTTTCCACTCAGCAACAAGTCTTAAAATGACATTTGTCTGCAGATCCACCTAGTCCCCCTGATGGCCTCATGCTGCTCCATGGCCCCTAGTGGCGGCCATTCAGGATGATTCCATTTACCCCATCATGAACAATCCTTGTTCCCCTGAACCTGTGTAGGCATGCTCTCTTAGAACTCTGGTTGCTAGGTCACAGGGCAAACATGTTAGAAGTCTTCATGGATATTGCTAAATTGTCTTCCAAAACTTGGCTCTAGAACACTGCAACTGATGGGTCATCAGAGTTTCCATTTCTGTGTCAACTGGGGTGATGCAGGGTCGTTAACAACAGCCTGTTGATTTGAAACATAAGAAAACCTGTTGCAAAATTAGTTTACATCTTTCCAAATATTTATCAGGTGTTTTTATTTTTCATTTCTCTTAACTGCCAGTTTTTGTCAAGTCAATCGTTCTTTGCTTATTAATCAGCAAGGAGATCCTCTCTACAAACATGCTGCAAGTGTTACTTCCAGCTTGTCATTTGACTGTTATAGAATGCTTTGCTTGAGAGAACTTTCTCATTATTATGAAATTAAAATGAAGAGTTTCATCTTTTATGGTCACTTGTTACTTTTAGAAAGTACTTTTCTAATAAAAGATCAGTTTTTTTTCCCTATCACCTATAATTGTGTTCTAATAGCTTTTTTTTTTTTTAAAGATTTTATTTATTTTTTTAGAGAGCGAGCAAGCGAGAAACAGCATGAGAGGGGAGAGGGTCAGAGGGAGAAGCAGGCTCCCCGCTGAGCCGGGAGCCCGATGTGGGACTCGATCCCAGGACCCTGGGATCATGACCTGAGCCGAAGGCAGACACTTAACCATCTGAGCCACCCAGGTGCCCCTGTTCTAATAGCTTTTAATGCTTGTACTTAAGTTGGTCCTCCACAGAACCTCCTTTGTTGTAAGGCATGAGACAGAAATCCTAGCTTTATTTTATCTCATTAGCTCGCAGATTGTCTCCATACCATTTAGAAATTATAGATCTTTTACCTGGTGATCTGAAATGTTACTCTTACCATAGTGATCATTCTGAATTTTGTTTCACTTCTACGTTTTCTATTGATCTACCTGCTGATTTCTCTCCAACATCACATGGCTTTCTTTACTGTGCTTTACTATATATTTGAATATCAAATAAGGCAGCTCCTCTGAAATATTCTGTACTCAAAACTTTCTTTTTTTGTACTCAAAACTTTCTTAACATTTTAAAAATATTTACATTCTTGGAAGATCTTCAGTCACTGTGTCATGTTACACAGATCCTCTGTCTACCAACAAACATCAAAGATTCTGTCGCTATTTAAACTGGAAATGCATTAAAAATATAGATTAATCGACATCTTTATATAGTTGCCTTTTTAGTAAGAACAAGATTTGCTGTCATTTATTCAAAAGTCTTTTATGTCTTTACATAATGTTTTATTTTTTAATATATGTTCTGCATTTTTCTTAAGTTTATTTACAGATATATATGTGTACTACATATTATACATATATGTATATATATTTGTGTGTGTGTGAACTGAATTGTTTCTTCCTTTGTATTTCTAGTTGGTCATTGATTTTGAATAGGAGGGTGTGGATCTTGTACTTTAAATTTGTTTTCATATTTTTGGAATTATTTATTTCCCAGGCATTTGATTACACAATCTGCAAAGAGTAATGATTACCTCCTTTCTGACATCACCACCTTCTCACTGTGTGACCAGGGTAAGCCTCCCAGAACATCGAGACTCAGTTTCCTCATCTTTAAAATGGGAATGGCTTCTGCGTAAAGGAATACCCAGAGGAAAACCCTGGTTCCCCTGGAAAACCGCATCCTGAGGAGGAGGTCTGGTCCGTGCACCAAGCATCAGGGTACGGAGAGGGCAGCAGGGAGGCTGCAAGGAGGCATCTTCAGCCTTTGGGTCTTCACACTGGGTGACAGGGGAGTGTCTCCTGAGGAATGGAGCAAGGCCTGCGTGGGGGCTCCTCTTTTCTTTACAAGGACACAGGAATGCGGGCCACATTCCTATATTATTGAACCGAAATGATGAGGAAACTAGATACATATCCCGATACATGAATTCATGGAAAGCGTAGAAGTCAAGCCGAGAGCTTGGAAAATCGCCTGATTCACGGAGCACCAAGCACTGCGCGTTGATCTGTTCCCCTCGCTGGAGCGAAGAAGCCCTGAACAGGCTGGGATTGATCCCTCAGACACCTTGCAGCCCCAGGCCCAGGACTCACCCCTGCCGCGGGCTCCCGCCTCTGCGCCCCCTCATTAGGTGGAGGAGAACGCCACTCCCAGCCCTGTGGAGAGACACCACAGTGTCCCCCAGGCTTGGTCGAGGGAGGGGCCTGAGTTACTCACTGCCTCTTCTTTAAAACTACAGGAGGACATCAAAGCAGGATTTTCATCATTTTTCCTGTGCTGTGACCTTTGTTTCTCTGCCCACCCTGCTCTGCCTGGCAGGGTGGCTGCCGCCTTAGGCGCTCCTGCTCCACGTGGTGCCCTCCACGCCGCAGCCCCGTGTCCCATCCACCCGCAAGCCTGTTGAGTCCACCTCCAAAGCACCGGACACCTGGGGCTCTTCAGCTGTTTGTGTTCTGCCAGGTCCAGCCATACAGCTTTTGGCGGGCCCACCCCCACAGCCCCCAACCACCCACCCCCACGCAGCCCCTAACCCATCCACCCCCACGCAGACCGCAGCCATCCACCCCCTCGCAGACCCCAACCCTCCCACTTCCACGCAGCCCCCAGCCATCTACCCCCACACAGCAGCCAGACACATCTTTATTTAACATGTAGACCACAGGACCCATTGGTTAGAACCCTCCAAAAATTTCCATTGCCACGGGAAAGATCTTGCAGTCTTGATGTGCAAGCGCCCCTCAGTCTGTCTACCCTGCTTACAGCTCTGGTCTCACCAAAGACCTCACGCGTCCCTCCCTGGGCCGCCAGCCACAGGGGCTGCCCTGCTCCTCCCACCTGCCTGCCTCCTCCGAGGGTCTGGCTCGAGTACCCGCAGACCCGCGCCACCACATCTCTGCTTGCCCGGGGTCGGAAACGGTGAGCCCTCGAGGGCCTCTCTGCAGTGGGTGCAGGCCTGGCCCTCAGGGGACTGCGCAGTGCTCGGGCACAGGGCCATGGGCACCCACGCTCCACGGGCTTTAGCCCCTTCTAACTCTCACTCTCTGCTCGGACTTGTGCCGGCTTTAATTACTGATTGTAGGAAAGTTCCAGACAACTCTTTACGAGGGGCCGTGGGTACGGCTCACACAGGCTGGGGCTGAGTTTAGTTTACTTCGCTTTCCATGCTGTCCCTTTCTGCCAGGAAACCCAGTGGTGGCTAGTCTTTTACAAGAATTTAAAACCTCGGTCACTTGTAAAGCACATGGCATCACAGCAGAAACTCCCCATTCTGATATCAGCCGAGGGCCAGCTGATCCATCCAGATCAGAGATTAGGGGCCAGGACACAGATAAGACCATGGAGGCTTGAGCCTCGAATAAAAGCGGAATTTCACGGAGCCTGTGAAAGAGAAGACCAGACAGCTTGCTCTAATGAGCAGGTGCATCAGCCTGATGCTATCTCTGTCCTGCAGGGCACCACTTCGTCACAGCTTTTTTTTTTCCTGAATGATCAGGAAAAGATTTTTTTCCTGATTAATTAATGAGTTAATGGGCTTAAGTACCCACTATGTTTTTTGCAAAGATTAAAAAAGAGCATAAATGTGTCTTTCTATTTCCAATATATAAATAAAGATGCTGCAACACACTTTCTGTCCCTATAATTAAATGTCCATAAAACTTAATTTATACTTTTGTAATTGATATTCTGTGTATAACTGCTGCTCCTTGGCCTATAATTTTTTCACAAAACTATCTCAAATAACATCATACTATAAAAACGTTAAATGCCGGGGCACCTGGGTGGCTCAGTCGTTAAGCATCTGCCTTCCGCTCAGGTCATGATCCCAGGGTCCTGGGATTGAGCCCCGCATCAGGCTCTCTGTTCAAAAGGGAGCCTGCTTCTCCCTCTCCCACTCTGCCAGCTTGTGTTCCCTCTCTCACTGTCTCTCTCTGTCAAATAAATAAATAAAATCTGAAAAAAAAAAAACATTAAATGCCAGTGAAAATGAAAATGTAGGAGACAATGTAGACAATTTCTTCAGAGTGGTGTGCAGACTGCTCTTCTGATGGTGTCGCAGTTTCCCGGCAGACATGCATGTGCGCGCGCCCACGCCCACGCGCGAGGCTGAGCTCTGGAGCTGAGGAGCCTGGCTTGTGATCCTGACCAGCGGCTGGCTCTCAGCCTTGAGCATCAGAACCACCTGAGGGCTCCTTAAGGCAGGTTCCTGCTTCCACCCCCAGGGGGCTGACAGAGCAGGGCCTGGGTGGGGCCCCAAATGTGCATTCCCCATAAGTCAAGTTCCCAAGTGACTCTGCTGATGCTGAGGGGGGGTGCTCTCGAGGACACTGCTTCCCGTTCAGCTTACTTCCCATCTGTGACCTGCAGGTGACAGCCCCTACCCCAGCTCCCCAGGCACCGTCTCAGGGTCACCTGAGTTAGCTGTTGGGTGAGTGCTCCTTTGCAGGGAGGTCTCTGTCCTGGGGGCCTCTTGCTTTAAAGGACTTGCCGCAGAGGGCTCACCATTACATTCTTCTCCAGCACCTTGATGGGGAAAATATATGTGGACCCCAAACAGGCCACATCCCCTCCCCTGGCTCCCAGGGGTTTTCACACAGTAGGTGCTCATTAAATACTGCCCATATCCACTTCTGATGGACTTCCAATTCTAAACTCCCCTTGCAGGATGGTGGCAGCGGGTAACATGACAAAATGGGGGCCTTTGGGTCTCCTTGGCTCTGTCAGACACGCAGCATGGCACACAGCGGGGTCTTAGGTGGGTGAGCCCCAAGACGGTTGTCATAATCAGGCTGCCACATGGTCCAGTCTCTTATGCAGGGGGCAGGGTCCCTTCTGGCGGGTGGGGAGACAACACAGAGCCTAGAACCAAGCTCTCCAGAAGGCCCCTCTTAAGGACACGGGGGGCAGGCATTTAGGTGGGAATGACTCGTTCTGCAGGAGGCAGGCAGACCCTGGCCTCCTGGTGTTCACACCCGTGTGAAAACCTGCACCCTGACTGTGGGCGGGGCCCGTGGCTTGCTTCCAGCCAATAGGATGTGGCATCCTGTCCCCCTCCGAAGATTCCATCTCTGCACACTGGAGAGTCTCTCCTGTGAGCTTGATGAAAGTAGGGGCTGTGCTGGTGACCTCACATGGTAAGGAGCTGTGGGCAGTCTGAGGACCCAAGCGTGGCCCCAGCCAAGGCCTTGCCACGGGGAAATGGATTCTAACATCCACAGTGAGCTTGGAAGCGGGTCCTGCGCAATCCAGCCTCCAGGCAGGAACTCAGCCCACTGACACCTGGAGCACAGCCTGGCTGGAGCCTGAGCCCCGGCTCAGCCGAGCCCGGACTCCTGACCCACAGCGCCCACGGCACCGGGAGGTAATGGACGCCCACGGCTTTAGACCGCTATGCTTATGGCCACTTGTAGGTGGCAGTGAGACAAGCACAATTATAAATGTTTGGAACTTCATAATTAGAAATTTGTTTCTTCCCATGAGCCGAAAGGGGACTCGGGTTATTTGACGGTGATGGTGACATAGGGGACACTGTGATGTGTGTGAGTCAGCTCTATTCTCCCTAGAGCAGGCTGGGAAGAGGGTGTGAGCATAGACAAGGAGGCTGGATGAGTGGGGCAGGAGACTGATGAGCCAGGGGCTTCGCCTCTGCCCCCTGCAGGGCTGAGCTCGCTCAGGAAGGGACCGGATGGGCCTGTCTGAGCCCATGTGGACTGTCTACCCCTGGAGAAGGAGAAGATTAGTTTAATGATTTAATGACTCGGCATTCATTGGAAGGCTGTTACCCATATTTTTAAAAATGGGAAGTTCAGTGTTCTTCCCCATGGGTCAGTGCAGTGTGTCCAACAGGTCCAGAGCCCCCGGCCGTTCTGAAGTCTCCCTCCCAGAAATGAGAGACGAAAAGCGCTCCACCCCAGGTTTGCTGAGGGGGAGAGTGCTATTTTTAAGGTCTGTGCAGACATGGAAGAGGCTTCCCAGGCAATGTGGCTCATTTTTCAGAGACAAGAAATGTCCAGAAAGGGGGTGCAGATGCGGGCGGGGATTGAACAAGGAGCCCCGTCTGAGAGAGGCCACTGGTCTCTGTTCACAGGATCCTGGCAAGGGGTGCAGAACCTGGCCCCCGACCGTCCGCAGCCCTCGGTAGACCCCACGGCTCAGGGAATGGGAACCCGGCGGCCACAGGCCCACACTTGCTTCTGGGTGAAAGCCAGGTCCATCTGGAGTGACTGGCTTACTCATGATCCCGGGGCATATTCCTGGGTCAGTGACATTTTTGTGTCAGTTTTCCCGGGAAAATAGAGGAACAAAATTAATAAGTAACAAAACATCACTATTTCCTTGCAGCTCAAGAGGAGAGAGGGAGAAGTGGGAGAGAAGTGCTGGCCTTGGGTTGGTCTATACACTTGGTGCACACTGATTTCCAGGACACAGCACGTTCTTGAGACAAGAACAGACACTCAAGCACAAACTGTTTTTTTCCTTTACAGAGATGTTGAGCCTTTTTTCCTTCATGCAGTGCAGCCTGAGATTAAAAACATGTGTTGCATGTCACCAAGTGGATGGGATTCACTATGTGAGGACAGTTCCCAGCTCACCCACTCTGCAGCGCTGGAGATGTTCCGTCCCCCGTGTGGACCATGTGAAGCGCGGACCAGGCTGGCGCTTGGACCTGCGGCCTGACCCTTACGCAAGATTGATGGGGACGCAAAGTGGAGTTAGTACCCGGGTGGGCCGCTCCCCGGGCCTGGCTTTTATTGGGCCCTCCACCTGTTCTTTCCATGTATCCTTTCATTAGTTTCTGCATCCAAAGATCCTACAAAAGAGCTCCCCGTCCATCTCCCCTGCCTCCCTCACGCCCACCGCGCCCCTCCAACTCCAGCGCACAAAATTATCACACTCGCTGTGCTTCTCATTGACATCCCGACAGGAAATTATTACACGTCATTACATTGCTTCAAACACAATTTTCCAACCTTTGCAAATCAGTCTCCGCTAGCATGAGGGGTAATGGGAACTGTCTGTTTCACTTTCTTCTGGACGATGGACAATTTATGTTTTCTCTTTGCAGGAAATAAAAAAAAAGACCCTGTTTGAAATATGTACAAAGCAACTTAGCAGGTAACCGGAATAGGAAGAAAAACCACTCTTGGCTGTCTTCTTTACATTTGCCAGGCACAGATAACTGTTTAGAACATCTGTGCCCTAAACTCTCAAGACTGCCATGCGTGCCCTCCGGGGGGGAAACTTTTATCTGGGGCTTCTAGAAGGCTTCATCCCAGGTCTGGAAAGCAGGGCAGGCATGGTGGGAGGCGGCCCCCGTCTGCGTTCGCCTTCCTGGGGCGGGTCTTCCTGTGGCCAGCTCCCTTCCCCTTGCCCCTTCCCGGGGCCACCCCCTCCCCAGTCTTAGGGCCGCCTGTCAGGGGCACAGCTCCCATCCCCTCCCGTTCCCTGCCCCCGCCCCCTTCCCGGACCCGCCCCCGCCCCTCCCCCGCTCCATGCCACCGCCCCTCCCTGACCCCGGGGGGGGCCCCCCCCCCCCCCCGGCCCCTTCCCGGGCTGTCCCCTCCCCTCCTTTCCCCGAACCCCTGCCCCTGC
>NC_138375.1:1259394-1275308 GCF_054177405.1 Leptonychotes weddellii
TGGACATTGCTGCTATAAACATTGGGGTGCACGTACCCCTTCGGATCCCTACTTTTGTATCTTTGGGGTAAATACCCAGTAGAAAGCACAGGATTTTTTTCTGGTGCTTGATGGGAGTCTCTGATGCATTTGCCAGGACGTCATCATCCGACAAGGAGTTTAAACAGAGCTTTTGGAAGTCTATCTTTTAGTATTGTCTTTATTTTTTTCTTTATATAAATGTAACAAGGTAACTGTAAAAATGTCTTCATGTTGTGAAATAGAAATCAGGTAGAAGATGGAAATAAAACATAATTTGTGTATCTTACCAGCTAGATGTAATCACTGTTAATAACTGTATTTTTTTTCCAGACATGCAATAGCAAAAAAGTAACACTTTTGTTGCACTGTGTTGCAGACATTTTCCTTAGGAAAGTGCATTGTGCGCATCTCTTGTGTTTTCCCAGAACACCATTTCTCACGGCTGTGCACAGTAGGCAGGTGGCTCTGGGGGGTCTCGTGGTTTCCTCAATTTCTTTCCTGAGTGGATGTGCTTAGCATTTCCTATTTTCTGCTTTAAACGTCCTGCGCTGAGTATTTCTGGTGTCGTGCTTTGAGCTTGCTGGTGGTGGTGGCAGGATCCACCAGTCCCGGGCTGTCTGTCAGAGGTCAGGACTGTCCCCTGCGGCCAGCACGGGGGACCCTGCTCCCACGGGCAGCCTGGGTGCATCGGCTCTCTCTGAGCCATCCAGCCGGCGGGGAAGCAGGCACTCCAGTCTCCCTGCTGATTCACTTCCCAGTTTCCCAGTCACGTAGGCTATGGATGGGCATTTTTCCTTTTTTTTAGCCCATTAGGATTTTCTTAAAAATTTTTTGTGAACTTTTTAAAATACACTTGCCTGGTTTTGGCTGCAAATCCATCGTGTTTGAGGTGCGTTAACAAGGGCTTTGGCCCTTTTCCTCAGTTTGTGATGGTATTGCTCTTTACAGTTCTGCCTTTAGCTTTATTTACTGTGCTTTCCACCTGCTATAGCATTTTGTTTTTATTTACTCAAACCCATCAAATTGATTTTTCAACAGTGTCTGCATTTGGTGACATGCTTAGAGATCTCTCCCCCATTCTAGGTTCATATAAATTTTCACATATATTTCTTCTAGCATTTTGCACCTTCATGGGCTACATTTAAAACTTTAAGTTATCTGGAAAGGACCTTGACAGGTGACACGTGATATTCGCCAGACCTAACAGGATCCACATGGGTGTGGGGTGGAGGGGGCACCCTCTAGAGGGGCTCCACACAGGAGACAGCCATGTGCTGTTCTGCGGAGCGTGGGGACTGAGTCACTGGGACTTCACGGCACTCAGTGCTTCTCAGAGCTGCCTGTCATCTCCAAGTTCATCCCTGTAGAATCAACTCAGCTGATTATCTAAAAGCACCTTTTATGGTGCTTACAGTTCTTCATTATATTGTTTATTCTTTTCTTAAAAAAAGATTTTATTTATTTATTTGGAGAGAGAGAGAGGGAGAAAGCACGAGCTGGGAGAGGGAGAAGCAGACTCCCTGCTGAGCAGGGAGCCTGACACGGACCTTGGAATCCTGACCTGAGCGAAGTCAGATGCTTAACCAACTGAGCCACCCAGGCGCCCCATTTTGTTCCTTCTTAAAACATTTCTGTGATTATTATTTTATTACTATTAATGTTATTTTACATATTTACTATTAATCTATTCATTATAATGGCTTACATTTCTACATTAGCTCAGAAGGGCATGGCATTTGGACAGGTTCTCTTTGCTGTGGGTTCTCTCCACTCCTCGTGGGTCACCCCCCCGGCTCACTGGGGGTCTTTCTCTAAGTCGCAGAAAATCAGCAAAGCAGGGGCACAGCATGGGCCGTCTGGCATGCTGCCTAGGGACCTAAGTTTCAAACCTGTCCCCCTGTGATAGGAACACAAGTGCTTGATGGACAGCTTCTGAGAGAGGACCTCCTGTGTCTGTCCGTTTCCATGTAGCAGAGAGCCGGGCCTCCCTGGCTTGGCAGACGGCGGCACAAGCCTCAACTCGCGGGGCCCTGCCCTCCACTAGCCTCTCCCGTGTCCCGCGGCCTCCTGCTTGGCCAAGGAGCATGGTGAGGCAGCATTGGCCCCGCAGCCTTGCAGCTCCTCTGGGAGGCCAGCTGCGACAGCCCCCTGCCCTCACCTGAGCCCGGGGCTGCGCCACCTCCCTCTGAGCCCCCAGGCCTGGCAGAGAAAGGGACCAAAGGGACGGTGACAAGGGGCGCAGTGGGAGCAGGGTGGCCCAGACTCTGGGCCATTGTTCTCACACTTTGAAGTGCATAGAAGCCTTCCAGAGGCTGCCAAACCCAGATCGCTGGGCCCCTCCCCTTGAACTTTATTTATTTATTTTAAGATTTTATTTATTTATTTATTTTTAATTTTATTATGTTATGTTAGTCACCATACAATACATGATTAGTTTTTGATGTGGTGACCCACGATCCATTGTTCTCGTGTAACACCCAGTGCTCCATGCAGTAGATTCTTCAGGGCTGGGCTGGGCAGGGAGGGTGAGAATTTCCATTTCTAACAGGTCTCCAGGGGACCCCGATGCTGCTGGCCTGGGGGCCGCACCACAGAACCACTAATTTGGGGGTTAGGTCTCTATCCCAATATGTCTCTCTGACTAATCATATTTGCGATAACAGTGAATTTTTCTTTAAGTTTCCTTATACTGTTTAAAACAGTGAAGCATATGTTAGAAATATTCTTTTAAATTCCTCCAGGAAGAACTTTTTCTTTGCTTGTTAATTTCCTTAATTACTTAAACTGTTACCATTTTCTTCTTTCTGACTATCTTCCTTGTAAGGTGAATTAGTGCTGGTGCTTCTGTGATTTGAGGCATTTAAATGCCTTTTGAAAAACAAAGAAAGATAACACAAGATGACACAGGTTATGGAGGCTAAATCATGTGGGGCTCTCTCCATATTTCTTCTTTGTTCCTTGGAAAAAGTAGGTGAATTGGGCAGAGAATTAAAGAAATGTGGGATTAGGTGCTCTGACTTGTATCCAGGAGAGAGCCGGTTCTGCCTGAGCAAGTCCAAATGGCTGTGGAAGGATCGGGCCCTTTTGTGTACGTTGAGTGTTGCAGATGGAATTCTGGATAAAAACATGAGTCAAAACATCAATGGCCAATTTATCATTTGATCACTTGCTGGGAAAAGGCCAGATTTATTTGTAAATGACTGCTCATTTTCTTAATCATAATTACTGTGTTTTGTAATGCATGCATCATACAATTTATTTAAAGGTAAATTTATTTCAAATAACTGAATTTGAATGTGAATGAAATACAGTTTTAAGCACATGATTTAAATGATCTGCTGTACAGAAAGCTTGTATCGATATGTAGCTACATCTAGCCAGCAGCGGACAGAAGACTGGGTGTGGCAAAGACACAGTGTCTTCCCAGTAGTTCTGAGTGTGCGCTTTGTTCTCCTTTGAACTCTGGAGCATGAATTGTGACTCTGGGCCATGACAAGGTGGGGCGGTCCCAGTTTCTAGGCCCCAAATTCCTGTTTCCCATCTCTTCTGCCAGGTAGAAGGCAGTCTTGCTGCTTGGACACAAGCATATCATGGCCAAGGAGGCTCTTTGCTGGACTAGCCTCCAGCTCCAGCCCCAGCCTCAGCCTCCAGGCTTCAGCTCCAGCTCCAGCCTCCAGCTCCAGCTCCAGCCTCCAGCTCAAGCCTCCAGCTCCAGCTCCAGCCTCCAGGCTCTAGCCTCCAACCTTCAGCTCCAGCCCCCAGCCCCAGCCTCCAGCTCCAGCCTCCAGGCTCTAGCCTCCAGCCTCCAGCTCAAGTCTCCAGCTCCAGCCTCAACTTTCAGCCTCAGCTTTCAGCCCTCAGCTCTAGCCCCAGCCTCCAGCCTCCAATCTCCAACTCCAGCCTCCAGCCCCAATCCAGTCCCAGCCTCCAACTCCAGCCTCCAGCTCCAGCCCAGGGGACAACTCTCTGTCCACACCCAGTGATGAGCTCCCAGCATGCTCTCCATCCTGGGGGAAATGCTGAGCAGCCCACAGGCATCCACACTCTCCTGTATCCTTTTCTGTCCCACAACCTCCAGGCCTGGGGTCAGGCCAGGCCCCGCAGGATGAGTTCCGGAGGCATCCATGGAGCGGCCTCCGCAAATGACTTCCACGAGATGGAAACCTCTCCAGCACCTTCCTGCTCAAGCCCACCAGCAGCTTCTGAGCTTGGCCGTCACTCCTCCTGCCTTAGGGTCCTGGAATATTTTCAGATTCCAAAATTCTACATTACACTGCAAAGGTTGATACAGTGAGGACCTGACAGGGCAAACTGAGGGAGAAGCCGGTTCAGGCCGGATGTGCAAGCTGGTAAGGCTGCCCACATGTAAGGATCTTTACATGGGGTGGGTCCTCCCCTCCACGAAGTGCATGGGCCCACGGATCTTTTTCTCCTCTCACCCCTGCAGCTTGCTCAGCCACACAGGGTCCAGCCCTCGGGGTGGGGGGTGGGGCTGGGGGTTGGGGGGTTGGGGGAAGAGGAGGATGAAGGAGGCTTTGGCTCCTGCTCACAGGCCATCCAGGAGATGTGCCTTAGAGCTGCAGGCTCTGCTGGGGGGCCTGACCCTTTGAGCCCCCAAACCAACTGTCACTCCTTAGCAGACCTGCTGGGGCCTTATGACCTGCCTCTGCTTTAAGCTTGGCTTTGCCCCAGCCCCGGTCCCACTGCTCTGGGGTGCTCTGCCCCTGCCCAAGCTCCCAGCACCTCTCCCATTGGACCTCCTCCCGCAGCAGAAAGTCTCTGTGTCTGGGCCAGGGAGGGGTCCGCAGTACCTGGTCCCTGGTATTCCCCACCACAGTGTGGGTTGTGTGCATGCTGGTGCTCCCTCCATATCCTTAGGTCTGACTCAGGCCGGAGCAGGGTAGGCGCCATAGTGTAGGGAACCAAGGTGTGGACCTCGCTCCCGGTTCTGCCCAGATGATGCAGATCCTCTGCCTGGCCTGGCCGGTATCACGGGGCCGGACCGTGGAGTATATTTATAGGCAAGCGTCACACAGGGCGGCTTCAAGCCCCTCCGCAGAGCCTGAGAGTGTTCCTGTTTGCCATGGCTACCCCCAGATGAGGTGGGGTTCAGGCCTGAGCCACAGAGGATGTGCCAGCTAAGGGCAGAGCGAGGCCCACGAGGGAGGCTCTGAGCAGCGTCTGGGAGGGTGAGGCCACCACCGGAGAGCTCGAGAACCTTCTCTAGAGTTTGTGGCAGCCTGCTGCCCATGATGCGGTGAGTGGAAGAAGCTGCCGTGAGCAGGTGTCCCCCTTTGGAGTTCAACAGCGCCCTGTCCCTCTCCCCATCTCTGCCCCTCTGTGAACCCAGGTCCTCAGTGAGGAGCGCAGGATTCAGAGCCACCTGTGTGTGGCGGGCTGGTGGCTTCTGTGACGCCAGCCTTCTCTGGTCCCTGTATCACTGGCCCCTGGGGCCCCTCGCCATCACACCTGACTGAGCACAGGTGCGATTGTCCTGTGTAGACCAGGCACTCACAGAGCCATGTCTCCCCAGAGGAGCTTAAAACACAGTCGTGGCAAATCAAAGCCACCATCTTATCACAGGTCACACGCACACGCACACACGCACGCGCACACGCACACACACGCACGCGCACACGCACGCACACGCACGCGCACGCACACGCGCGCACACACGCGCGCACACACACGCACATGATGTGGAACAGCTTGCAGTCAGGACTTGCAGAATTTTCCAGAGCATAAAGTGATAATGCAAGTACATTAAAGAACTACGGTCCCGTCTGTGGGGTTTGCAAAGCCGAGCCAGCCTCGAGATTTCTGAACCCTGCACTCCGAAGCTCCTAGACTCTGAGTTTCCTGCCCAGAGATGCAGAGGGAGTTGGACCATCCAACCTGGAGCTTTTATTTTACAAATCCAGTGCAAACGGTGCAGTTACCTTTCCTGTGAGTTGTATAAAGATGGGGGTTGGGGGCAGGGGTGAGTACGCTCAGCCTGGAGAACACTGCAGGTAGCAAATACCCCTCCTCTGCGGGCCTCGGCTCAGCGACCTTGCTCAGGGGTCCCACCCTGAGACCCCACCCCGATTTATTAATAGCCTTCTCACACATTAGTTAAATAATGTTTTAATAGTCACTGTGAATCCTGCATTCTGTGGCCAATTACAAGACACAAGTCATTTGTTTACGGTGACCATAAGGAGTACAAAGTTGAATATACATGCTGAGCAGACATCCCTGCTGGTCCCTGATCTTATGGGGTGCGGAGTTTATTTAGTGTTCCTCATTAACCGTAGGGTGTTGTGTTCGTAGATAAACCCTCTCTCAGGTTGGGGAAGGTCCCTTCTATTACTAGCTTGTGGAGAGTTTTTGGATTTTATCGAAGGCATTTTCTGTAACTATTATAATGATCTGTGAATTTTTAAAAATTTGTTAATATGGTGGATTGCATTAATTTTTGAGTTTTAAAATAATTTTGCATATGTGGTTAACCCCATTTGATTATATTATCATTTTTAGATTTGTTGTATTTGATTCGCTAAAATCTTCGCATCTGTCTCACGAGAAACGTTGGCTTATAGTTGTAACATCTTTTGTGTATGGTTTTAGTGTCAGCATGGTGCTGTCCATAATAATATACGTATCTTTAAAATTTTAATATCTTTAGAACCTGTAGTGATGTCTCATTCCAGCTGTTGCTAATTTGAGTCTTTTTTTCCATGTAGCCAGATCCATATAGCTAGAAGCTTATCAATTTTATGGATCTTCTCGAAACGCCTGGTTTTTGTTTCTTTATTTTCTCTGAGCTTTTTTCCCATTCTTATGCCATTCTTTTTTGTTCTTATCATTAGTTTTTTTATTCTTAATTTGGTTTCATTTGTTATTTTTAATAGTTTTTTAAGGGAGAAGCAGAAGTTCTTAATTTAAGACATTTCTTCTTTATAATATAGGTATTCTAGCATTATAAATAGTAAACATCCTGCTTAAGCTGCACCCCACATATTTCAATATGTTGTACTATGGTTTTAATTCAGTTCAAATATACATTTTTAAACTTATCCTTTAGATTTATTATTCAGAAACACTTATTTTGAGTGTTTTATTTTGTTTACAAATATTTAGGGATTTTCCAGATATGTTTTCTGTTATTGATTTCTAATTTAATTTCACTTGGTTAGAGAACACAGAGCATAGAGACAGAGTGTAATCTATCTGACTTGAAGGCTGGTGTATGGTCCTGAATGTGGTCTATCTTGGTGAGGGTTTATGTGCCCTTAAGGTAACATGGCTGCAGTGTCCTGCTTCAAGCCTTCTGAGTCCTTGCTGGTTTTCTCTCTACTTGTTCTAGGGTTGTTGATGGAAAGGTGTTTAAACCTCTGACCATGATTGTGTGTTTTCTTCTAAAACTAGAAACACTCTTTTAGTTTTACCAGTTTGTGCTTCATATTATTAAATGCCTATATTTTTAAGATTTTTCTGGGGTTTCCTGATAGATTGAAACTTTTATTATTAGGAAATGATCTTCTTTATCTCTGGCAATATTCTTTGCTTTAAATTTTACTTTGTCTCATTTTAATACAAGCAGCCCAGCTTTCTCTAATCAGTATTTGCATGGTACGTATTTTCCATCCTTGACATTTCAAGTTGGTTTTTGAGATGGGATATTTGGGTTTTGCTTTTTAAAATTTTTACATTGAAATCTGCTTTTTTAAAAAAAGATATTTTATTTATTTATTTGACAGAGAGAGAGAGAACACAAGCATGGGGAGGAGGAGAAGGAGAAGCAGGCTCCATGCTGAGCAAGGAGTCGAATGCCGGGCTTGATCCCAGGACCCTAGGATCATGACCTGAGCCAAAGGCAGATGCTTAACTGACTGAGCCACTCAGGTGCCCCTGAAATCTGCTTTTTGGTAGGTGTATTTGGATCATTTATATTTTATGTGATTATTGATGCAGTTGGGTTTAAATTCATCCCATTGCTATTTAAAAAAATTATTCCATTAGTTCTTTGTTCTCTTTTCTCTTTTCCTACTTTGTTTCAGGTTGTATGTTTATGATACCATTTTGTACCCCTTGTTAGCTTATTAAATATAATTATTTTCCTTAGTGGTGGCTTTAGGGATTGCAGCCTAAACATTTACCTTATCACTGCCTACCTTCAGGTGTTTGATGAGAACTCTACAAGGTGCACTCACAGCTCTCTCTCTCTCTCTCTCTCTCTCTCTCTCTCTCAGTTCCAGGCTGTTGCTGTCACACCTTGTATCTCCACCCACGGGATCGACCCTTCACTACCCTGTTACTATTGTTCTTCCAACAGCCAATTATCTTCCGGGAGATTAAAAAGTCATTTATAATTACCTCTTAGAGTGTTCTTTATTTCTTCATTTTGTTCTAGATTTCCACCTGTTGTAATTTTCCTTCTTAAAAGACATCCTCTAACATTTATTGGATACAGGTCTATCGGCCAGGGACTTTTCTCTGCTTACATATGCCTAAACAGACTTTATTTTGCCTCCATTTTTGCAAGATATTTTTATTGGGTAGCTCTTTTCTTGTTTTGTTTTTCAGAATTCCATGGTATTACTTCACTGTCTTCTGGTTTGAACTGTTTTTATGAAAAATCTGCTTATATTCATTCCATCTTCAGAAC
Source organism: Leptonychotes weddellii (assembly GCF_054177405.1). Taxonomy (NCBI): domain Eukaryota; kingdom Metazoa; phylum Chordata; class Mammalia; order Carnivora; family Phocidae; genus Leptonychotes; species Leptonychotes weddellii. The sequence goes on from NC_138375.1 coordinate 1,268,066, forward strand.
ATGTGTCTTTTCTCTGGCTAATTTTATGATTTTTTTTCTTTATCTCTGGCTTAAAGCAATTTGGTTACAATGCACCCAGTTTTCTTCATGTTTCTGTGCTAGCAGCTTATTGAACTTTGGACTTTGTGGTCTTATCATTTTCATCAAACTTGGAAAATTTCAGGCTACTTCCTCAAATATTTTTTCTCTTGCCTACGTTCAGGATCTCAAATGATGTGTGTGGGAGGCTGCTGATGTTGGCCTACCACTCCCTGACGCCCTCTTCCCCCAATGTGCTTGATTTTGGACTCTCTGTCTTGCCATTTCTTCAAGCTCACTGATCTTTCTTCTGCAGTGTGTAAACTGTTTTACTTCACCCAGGGTACATTTCATCTTGGGTGCTTGATTTATCTCGTCTACAGATTTGATTGAAGGCTACTCCTTATGCCTTCCATGTGTTTTCTTTAACGTTTCCATCTCTGCTTGAACGTATAGAGTATGGGTATAATAACTACTCTGATGTCTTTGTCCTACTAATGCTAACCTTTGTCTTATTTCTGGGTCTGCTTCTGTTGGCTGACTTTTCCCTCAACATGGATCATGGTTTTCTGCTTCTTTGTCTGCTTGGTAGTTTTTTATTAGATGTTAGAGTTTGTAAATTTTGCCTTGGTTGGTGTGGAATATTTTTATATTCATATACATATCCTTGAACTTTATTTCTAGATTTCAGTTAAATTATGGGGAAGCAGTTTAACTCAGTCCTTGCTTCTAAGCCTTGCTGTTTGATGCTAGCATGATCTTTAGTAGGGGGCTGACTTCACCTTTCTATTGAGGTGATACCCTTCTGATTCTCTACTAATTCCTGGCCTTATTCCCACTCCTGTGTGTGCCCTTGAGACTTTATTGGCACAGACACGTCCCTCACATGCATGTGCTGACCAGTACTCAGCTTCCTTAAGCAGGCTGGGAGTGGGGGTCTCCATAGATTTCTGCATCTCTCTCTGTGCAGAATTTCTCTTTTTGGACTTCTATCCTGTGAGCTTCAGCTATTTTGAGCTCCCCAACATCCCAATTCTGTTTTTTTTTTTTTTTTTCCCCAATCAGGGAATGCACTGGATTTTGCCTCCATTTTCCTCCCTGCATTGACATCTGGAATCTCTCTCCGGGCATTAAACCAGGGTAATCCTCGGACTCGGTTGTTTGTATTTTCTCTCAGAGATTGTTGGCTTATGTTGACTGATGTCCAATGTCTGAAAACAGTAATTTCCTATATTTAATTAGGGTTTTTTTAGTCACTTCAGGTTGGGGGAGTAAACGCCACTCTTGTTACTTCATCTGGACAGAAATCTAGGTTACTTCTGAAAGGTATTTAAACTAGTGCCTACATTCACAGTTTATATCAGACAGCTCATGCACTTAACAATATACACTGAGCAACATCTATGTGCCTGACATCATTCTAGATGCTGCGGCTACAGTAGTGAATCAAATAGACAAAAAATGCCTTCTCATATGGAGCTTATACTCTATTTAGTGTAGACTGACAATAAACCGATAAGCAAGGTGCATCATGTATCTGATGGCAGTAAGAGCTGTGGATGAAAAGGAAGTGGATGAAAAGGAAGTGATGAATCCAGAATGATGTCTTTCAACAGTAGTTACACCATAGGAAAAGGAGGGGCATAGTGTCCCTGACAGATGTGTCTAGAGTAGCCATGAGCACTCATGATACCCCTCATCTCTGCAGGTTACCTCTGGGTTAAAGTGATCCACAAGGAAAGTGAGGAAGATGATGTGTGTGTGTTAGTGGCTAAAAACACTTGAGTGCAACATTTTGGATTGAGTGTATCAATCCCAAACTCTGTCTGTTATTCACACTTTTTGCTATTTCAATGCTGTGGAGCTAGAATGGATAAAAGCAGATTCTGGAGTGTCCCAGAGCACTTTTTCTAACCCTTGAAATCTTCATATTCTCTGCAATAAAATAAGAATAAAATGGTCTCTACCCTATGGGATTTTAGGTAGATTAAAGAAGATCCTATGTGTAAAGCCCTTAGAACTGTGCCTGATACACAGAAAGTACACACGTGGTGAGAACCCATCAGACGTTCGCTATGATGTTTGTCATCACCACCATCACCAAGATTGCCACCATGACCATCATGACCATCAACATCATTACCATCATTAACACCAGCATGATCATTTCTTTCATTATCAAGACTGTCGTCACTTCACCAAAATCACCATCACCTTGTAAGGAGGAGTAAAAACCAATTTTTGTCCGATTTAGTGCTTTCTTGTGACAATTATTAAGTTAGGTTCCAATTACTTTTTCTGGTTAGTGAGATCAATAGCACAGAAGATAAGCTTAGATTATTATTTTAATTATTGTGTTCATCAGGAAAAAATTAGCCTGATCAAATTTAGTCAGAGCTAGTCAATTATTAAATACTTGGGAAATATAATTTATATAGTTCAGCGGTTATGCAAGAGCCATCCTAGCAATTTTTTTTTAACATCCTATCTTGAGATAAAATTATTGGTATTGAGACGTGACCATGCAGCCAACAGTACCTTGAAAATGTTTCATTGTGCCATCAAGGAGGACCACAACATCGGTTCTGTTCTGCTTGAGTTTCTGTGGTGGTGCGGGGTCCTGGTCAGGGAGGCACTCGGCCGTAGTGTAATATGGAGAGCGTATATATGTTCGTGTTCGTATATATGAGTGCTAATAAAGTATTGCCTTTAAAGCCTAATCTTCCTTTCCCTTATATTTTTAATCCAACATAGGAGTTGTATAAATTCAAGAAATGCTCTATACTTTTCTCATAGCCGTTAATCCCTCCCTCCAGACCTTCTGCCGACGAAATGAATACCAGACAAACACAATCTGTTCCAGTCCAGCAGATCAAAAAACTAACGGTTACCTTGGGTAGAACCTGACCCAGTTCCAATGTTCTTAGCCCTTCAGTGTAATATTATCTTTTTTCAGTAAATTGAGGCTTTTCCAGTATTACCTACACAGTAGTCATTTCTTGTGTATGAGAAATTGTGGTCCAAACTCCTCGGTCGCCACTGCCACAGCTCTCATCCGGGACATCACACCCCCCCACCTGCTGAGTTCCTCTTTTGGAGAGTGCACTTCTCCCACAATTTTTGAACACTCTGTGCTTAGTATTTTGTGATTGTTGCCCGCTCAGTGGTTAATATGCTTTGAGCCAGGGCTTCGTTTCAGATAGGTATGCTTTTCCAAAGCTTGGAGGTGCCCAACTCACTGTATGCAAAAGAAAATGGATAATGAAGCTCTTTAATGAATGTGAATATTATGAAATTTTAACTGTGGTTGATGGGCTTTGGTTAAGAATCAATCACTGTCCCTTAATTCTCTGATGGATCTGAGAATATGTGAAATGAAACACCACCAAAGGTGCTCACAGAGGAAGAGCCAGTTGGATGGGAAGACTTGTGATTTATCGAATGCTAGATAGGATCGGTCCGATACAGCACCCTGGGGCTTTGTGAGCCTGTGATATTTGTGTAATGAAGCTTATGCCTGCACTCATAACATTTCATATTCTGATCTGTACTCAGTCATCACTCTACACTATGAGGCTTGCATTGGTAAACATATTAATTATGAAAAGAATCCTTCCACGGATTTGTGATGAGCTGCTTCAGGGCTGAGCCAGATTTATTGGAGGGAGAAAACCCTGTGAGCATAATCAGTGCAAGCTCCTGCAGGAGGTGACCTGGTCCTTGGCAGTTTCCTCTTGGGTACAATTTTCTGAAGATGAGAAAATGGGGTTCTGTCTGGGGCCCCAATAGCCCATAGTTCTAAGTGAAGTCAAAATTACAGTAACCTTCACTCAGGAAGAAGAATCATACTTATTTTCAAGTGTTCCCACTACCTTTGTTAGATGCCAGGGATACGTCCTGGCCATGAGCCAGCTCTCCTCTTGGTCCTTGTCTCTGAGCTGTCTGGGCTCTGTCCTGCTGAACTGGGTTGCTGGTGGGTCCCAGTCACCTGTCCCCTGAGCCTGGTTGTCAGTGAGAAGACCGTGATTCATCCATCCCCACGGTGCCCCACCTGGGGTCCTGCCCAAGCTTCTTGGTCCTAAAGAGTCACAGAGGTGGGGTGCCTGCCAGCCAGGATGACAAGGTGGAGGTGGGTCCCCATGGCAGCGGCTTCTCCACTGGGACCTGCTGCCTGCCACTCCGGAGCCAGCCCCTCCTCACCTGTCTGCGAGCCTGTCCATGCCGTCTAGAAGCCCACATGGTTCTGAAAGGTTGCAAACATTTCTGATCACAGGATGTTGTGTGAAGCTTGCAGTTGAAATAATCAAACCTGTTTCAATAAATTGCTCCAGGTCATTACCTTCCTGGGTCCTAAAATTGGTTTCTTAAATCTCAGCCATACTTTACACATCTCCCCCTTTAATATCACTTGGATGGTTTTCAGCATGTTTGTGAGCACATCCCTTATGCCTGCTTTGGTCAGTGGGGAGCAGGGCAAGGCAGGGATGTTCTGCTGGAGACTGTTCCGATGGATGCCCCACCCGTGACATGGATGGGACCTTGTCCCCAGCCAGGTGTGTCTCCACCTGACCACACGGCGTTCCACCTGCAAGTCCACACAGTCTTTGATGAGCTCAGTGGATGACCTGATCCCGCCATCTTCCTACCTTGGGAACTCCCTGGAATGGGAAATAAGAATACAAGATCTTGGTCGGATGGCTTGATTGGTACTTCTGATGGTCGCCACTGGTTTCCTCCTTTATCGAACCTAACTCAGGCCACAGAGATGTTCACAGAGCCTTTGAATCTGGACAGTGTCTTATCTGTCCCTTTGAAGACAGATCTATCAGCGAATTCCTATACACACGGGTGTTAAAGAAAGAGATAGACGTTTCCAGAGTACGTTGTGCCTGCAAGAGCTCACCTGTGCCTGCTCTTCCAGCCTCACGCGTGGATCTCACAAATATCAGCTCCTCGTACCCGAAACAGCATGGCGGGGATCTGCAGAGAGCGGGCCACAGGCTGGAAATCAGATGCTGTGGGCTCAGCAGCGTCCCCACCCGCTGGTGCTCATCCTGGGTCAAGAGCCCGGCCCAGGTACGTTCCACCCTCCACCTTCTGTTCATGCATCAGCCTCACCAAGTGTGTGGCTAAAATTCACCTTCTCCCTTTGGTGCTTAAAATGTCATCAGAAGCCCTCAGGAACTGTGGGAACCTGGCCACCTTCAAGCTACTGATGGCTGAGAAAGGCATATTGGGTCTAAGCCCGCTGCTTCATGGGTTGTGCTTCCTTCCTACTATGATGTTCTGTCAGCGATGCACACCTTCCCGCTGTTTTTATGTTCCCTCCTCGTGGTGAGAAATGGGCAGAGCTTTCCCACGGTAATGGACAGGCCCTGTCAGTTAGGTATCGCTTTCAATTTCCCTGTTTATAATCCTGTGGCTACTAAACATCAATAATTTCTGCCCCCAGAAGATTGATGGTGCGTGTCATCTCTCATACGAAGACATTTAAATGAAAATCACACTTCCGTCTGCATCCCATTTTCCCACTGAGCGGGGGAAGCAACCCTATTAAATCAAATTATATGTGACTTTTAAAACTTCCCTTTACATCATTCAATTGGAAATCTGAATCTTATCATAACACATTGCCTTTTTATGAGTAAATTGACTTTACTTGGTCCCTGGGGGGGTCTCCAGCCTCCTTTCCACACTAGGGGAGAGAGAGACCCACTGCCCTTCGAAGGCACAGAATGTGTTCTGGAGCTGGCAGGAGGCCAGGAGGGACCCTGGCCCTGCCTTTGCTGCATTTGAGGGGCACCAATGCCTGGCCCCAGCTTACCTGTGACCAGGGCTCCTCCAGATTCCAGCTAGCAGCAGAGTTTGGCCATGGGGCATCTGTCCAATGCAGAAGCAAGTCAGTGGGTCTTGGGGGGCCCAAGTCCCGTATCACCAGCAGCTCTGGTTGATTAGGTGGGAAGGTGGGCCCAAGGGCAGCTGATGGTGGGTTTCCCGGCAGCCTCCCATCTGAGCCCTGTGGCCGGGAGAGCAAGTATGCAGCAAGGGAAGGGCTACCAGGAAGGCAGATGACCCTCACTGAACCCAGAGGGCCACCTGAGTTAGCTCCCCCACCTGCCAAGGCCACAGAATCTACTCATGCTGGGAAGATTCTGGAAGGTGTCTTTAGTGACTGTATCTGACTTGGAGAAGTTACACAAGCAAGAGGCCCCCTGCATAAAGACAGCGCTCCATGTGAAGGCGTGCTGAGATAGTGAGCTTCCTTTCTTGGAAGGACTACAAGAGATACTTGGAGGAAACATGGCGGATCTGGGTTTATGACAGTCTCTAGGAAAGCTTCTTTTTTTTTTCATTTTTTTTTATTATGTTATGTTAATCACCATACATTACATCATTAGTTTTTGATGTAGTGTTCCATGATTCATTGTGTATAACACCCAGTGCTCCATGCAGAATGTGCCCTCTTTAATACCCATCACCAGGCTAACCCATCCCCCCACCCCCTCCCCTCAGAACCCTCAATTTTTCAGAGTCCATAGTCTCTCATGGTTCGTCTCCCCCTCTGATTTCTCCCCTTCATTCTTCCCCTCCTGCTATCTTCTTCTTTTATTTATTTTTTTAACATATAATGTATTATTTGTTTCAGAGGTACAGATCTGTGATTCAACAGTCTTGCACAATTCACAGCGCTCACCATAGCACATACCCTCCCCAATGTCTATCAACCAGCCACCCCATCCCTCCCACCTCCCACCACTCCAGCAACACTCAGTTTGTTTCTTGAGATTAAGAATTCCTCATATCAATAAGGTCATATGATACATGTCTTTCTCTGACTGACTTATTTCGCTCAGCATAACACCCTCCAGTTCCAACCACATCGTTGCAAATGGCAAGATTTCATTCTTTTTGATGGCTGCATAATATTCCATTGTGTATATATACCACTTCTTCTTTATCCATTCATCTGTCGATGGACATCTTGGCTCTTTACACAGTTTGGCTATTGTGGAAATTGCTGCTATAAACATCGGGGTGCACGTACCCCTTCGGATCCCTATATTTGTATCTTGGTGGTAAGTACCCAGTAGTGCAATTGCTGGGTCACATGGTAGCTCTATTTTCAACTTTTTGAGGAACCTCCATACTGCTTTCCAGAATGGCTGCACCAGCTTGCATTCCCACCAACAGTGTAGGAGGGTTCCCCTTTCTCCGCATCCCCGCC
>NC_138375.1:1275808-1310575 GCF_054177405.1 Leptonychotes weddellii
GTGTGATTGTAAATGGGATCGAGTCCTTAATTCCTCTTTCTTCTGTCTTGTTGTTGGTATATAGGAATGCCACTGATTTCTGTGCGATTTTATACCCTGCCATTTTACTGAATTCCTGTATGAGTTCTAGCAGTTTTGGGGTGGAGTCTTTTGGGTTTTCCACATAAAGTATCATATCATCTGCAAATGGTGAGAGTTTGACTTCTTCTTTGCCGATTTGGATGCCTTTGATTTCTTTTTGTTGTCTGATTGCTGTGGTTAGGACTTCTAGTACCATGTTGAATAGCAGTGGTGATAGTGGACATCCCTGCCATGTTCCTAACCTTAGGGGGAAAGCTCTCAGTTTTTCCCCATTGAGAATGATATTTGCTGTGGGTTTTTCATAGATGCCTTTTATGATATTGAGGTATCATATCTCTCTATCCCTATACTCTGAAGAGTTTTTTTCAAGAAAGGATGCTATAGTTTGTCAAATGTTTTTTCTGCCTCTATTGAGAGGATCATATGGTTCTTGTTCTTTCTTTTATTAATGTAGTGAATCACATTGATTGATTTGAAGGTGTTGAACCAACCTTGCAGCCCAGGGATAAATCCCACTTTGTTGTGGTGAATAATCCTTTTAATGTACTGTTGGATCCTATTGGCTAGTATTTTGGTGAGAATTTTTGCATCCATGTTCATCAAGGGTATTCTTCTGTAATTCTCCTTTTTGATGAGGTCTTTGTCTGGATTGGGGATCAAGGTAATGGTGGCCTCATAAAACGAGTTTGGAAGTTTTCCTTCCATTTCTATTTTTTCGAATAGGTTCAGAAGAATAGGTATTAATTCTTCTTGAAATGTTTGGTAGAATTCCCCTGGGAAGCCATCTGGCCCTGGGCTTTTGTTTGTTGGGAGATTTTTGATTAACTGCTTCAATTTCTAGGAAAGCTTCTTATCACATCCTTGAGGACTGGGAGTCACTGAATGGTTAGATAAGATAATGTCAGATTTAGGGGACTGGAAACAGAATAAAGTGCTGTGTTCAGGGAATATTGGGGCTCCCCCTCCTCCCCGCCCAGTTTTATTGAGATAAGTGACATATACCATTGTATAGGTTTCGGGGAATGTTGAATGGAGCACTGGAGGTGTTGGAGGGACCTTTCCAGGGTCTGGGCCTGCACCCACGGGCACCAGCAGCAGACGCCATGGGTGCTGTGTGAGGGGCCAAGGTGCTGAGGCATAAAACTCCAGTTGGCAAAATCAATATTCAGAAATTCGAAAGACGAAATATCAGTAATACCAAGTGCATGTCCTACCATTAGTGACACATCCAACTCCTGATTTTGACTCAGGTCACGATCTCAGGGTCGTGGGATCAAGCCCTGCATCAGGCTCCGTGCTCAGCGGGGAGTCTGCTTGATATTCTCTCTCTCTCCCCCTCCCCACCCCCACTTGCACACAGGTTCTCTCTCTCTCAAAAGAAAAGAAAATCTGTTTCTTTCACAGAAGTTGTTGGATAAGAGATCACTTAGTTCTTCGGTGTCTGGTGCAGGTAGTGTCTACCCCTACCTTCGGCACTGCTGACCAAGACCCTTCTGACCCTTGACCCTGGACCCAGGCCCCAGACTCTGCTGTTGGGTCCTTGGTGCTGGGACCCTCACTCCAGGGGAGGCTTTGCCCTGACTCTTTATATGCCCATTCCAATGGGCGAGGCCACAGGAGGACTTGTCAGTTCACCCGAATCCCACACCCACACACTCCAGAGAGAGCAGGTTAGGGTCGCACAGTACCTAGAACTTGGAATTCGATTTTAAAAATTGATTTCATCTCCTCATCTCTCGTGCTGAGACCACTGTCTTCCACGAGTTTTTGCTATCCTTCTGCAGGCAGAGCAATCTGAGTGGGTGCTCGGGTTGAGCTCCTACCCTGGAGCTGGGAGAATCTGCCTTTACTCTCTCTCCTTGCCACCCCCTCCGCAAAGTCTTCACCCCGTTGTTGTCCTGCCCTCAGCACTTTCTAAAGAATCCATTCCACATGGTGTGACTCCCCCACCTGCCCCCTCGGGCATACTCAAACCCATAAGCCCTCGGCTGGGTTCCTGGTCCTAAATTGCATTTGTGACTTGAAATAATGAATGAGGATGTTTTGACATTTATAATGAGAATGAGTTGGTTTATATAAGATGCTTCCCCCCCAAAATCTATTTATGTCCATCATTTGCCAGCTAATCCACCAGTAATGATCTCATTGTCATGTGATCAATTAAATTTTATCATTAGCACGATCAGCATAATCATATTATGAAAAACTGGTGCCACGTAATTCTTCCTAATGGGGTCGACTGTGTGGGAATCCGATGTGCTGCTTGGCAACCAGGTGGTAGTGAGCGTGCCCACGCCACTTCACGGCGGATGCAGAGGGTCTCCGATTTCTACTGGGAAAGCGTTTCGGCTAAGGCCCCTAGGAGCTCATATCGTTCCCATACTTTCCCATTTCTATTGTGTACAGTTTTTCTTCACTGTCTTGATGGTTTAGTTGAGATCTCATTCTTGGATTTTGTCTCGCTGAGAGTGAAGGTGAGGACCCAGCTGTGTCTTCCCTGCACCATGCAGGGGGAGAGAGTGCAGGGTGCTTGCTGGCCAGTGAGTGGACCTGTCCTGCTGAAGACAGCAGAAGGCCACCTAGAATTTACTCGAATGTTAGCACAGGTCCTGAGAAATCAGGGGAACTTTAAAGGCTAAGGATAAACCCTGGGAGCCAAAAGGACAATAAATGTGTTCAGGTCACTTGCGGATCAACACAGAATAAATTAGCAGGGCCAAGATCAGCGGCAGACGGCCACCTGCTCCGAAACACACGTGTGTGCCTTTGTCCTGCGCTAGGACCCAGGAGCTCATAGGGTGCCCCGGGCATGGTATGGCCTCCCCAGTGGACAGTGTGCAAACGCTGGGGTTCTACTGTGTCTTCCCCGTGGGTGACAGCCGTGGCAAGAAGCATGCTCCTGTTGGGTAATGTTATTCGTGTGTCTGTCGGTGGTCCCTCACATTGAAAATATGAGAGCACTTGTAACAACAACGAAATCAAAGGCCAAACAAAGCTCTCTTCCCAACACTGACACAAAAGAGGGTGTGGGTACAGTGCCTGTTCCCCAAGGCTGATGGTCACAGGCATCTAGAGTTTTCTGTTGGGAAACATCCTGATTGTTCTAATTAATTGTTAAAGTGGATTATTTCAGGGCGGAAGCGTCTTCCATCTCGACCCGTCAGAGCCCAGCGCCCCTGCTGCAAATGCCCGTCTTCAGCTCCCACGGCTGAGTGCGCGGAGGTCTGACGGCTCGCTGGACTCTGCCTGTCTCTCACGCAGTAGCAGCTTTCTTCTCCCCTCAGTTTAGAGGGGTCAAATGTTTTAGTTCAAAAAGTGTGACTTTTGGTACAAAGCCATCCTGAACAATTTGGACCCAGGATCCCTGACCCTGCTATTTCATGGGAGCCAAGGCCGCCTTTCAGCAGGGCCTCCACTGGCTGCTTCTTCTTCGACATGCCTCACTAAACCTAATAGCTCCCTATTACCAGCTACAATTTAGCATCTGAGCCAGGAGCTGGATGAGAAAGGGGAGAAGAGAGTGTAAATTATACGGAGTAGCGGGGAACAAAGGTTTTATTTCTCCTGAGCACAACCCTTTGATAGGAAAACGGGGGAGACAAATGTGTCGCTAATTTAATTAAGTAGTATGAGATTTCAGGGTCTACAGATGCCATTTAGAACGGGATTAATCAAGAGCAGGTGACGAAAATGAATAGTCACACACAATGTTAGCGTTTTTAACGATCCGACACAGTCGAGTGGAATCAAGTGCTCTTCAGAACAGGACACAGTTTTGCTTGCTAATCCAAATCTACCTACGCTTTCTTCTCACAATGCTCAGCTTGTTCTCGGGATGCAGGAAACTTTTCCTATTTTCTTGCTGTGATCAAGACGCCCGAAGTGAAAGGATAAAGGGTCTGCTTCATCTCCTCGACGCTGTTAGTTCTCTTTGCACGATCTCTCCAACAAAGAGGAGGTGCCCTTGGGGGATCTCAGAGCATCTTTTCAGTGGCCTTTGGTTCACATTAGAAATCAAATATGTCACAGCTCAGTTCCATGGCTGAATACACGGGTGCGGTCCCACTGCGTACGAGCCCCTACTGTGTGCTCAATGTGGAAGGAGGCCCCTTTGCCCTGGTGGCTGCAGGGCCGTGTTGAGATAGCACCCAGACAAACAGGCATGCGCCTGGACAGAGCGTGGGCCCAGGGGCCGTGGAATGGCCTCGCACCCGGCACGAGTCCACACCCACTGTACTGGGCTGTAGGAGGGAAGGGCTTTGCCGCCGCCCCCCACCCCGTGCAGTCTGCCGAGCCCAACACAACCCCTTGCAAAGAAGGGGACTCGGGATTGGGAAGGCCTCCAGGGGGGACTCTGATGTGTGTGTGTGTGTGTGTGGCATGGGGATCCCTCATACCCAGACGCACCTTCCTCAGAAGCCCGAGAGCCCCTGAGAATATTGCACAGTCTCTTAGGAGTTTAAGGAGTGTTCCGACGTTCCGCTTACATCAGTCATTCCTTTACCTCCGGTACCTTGGAGACGGCGGAGGAGGTGCGTTCTGGTGTAGATTTGCCTTTCACGCGTCCGGATTCTGAGCTGCTAGAGACGAAGCAGTAAGCTGAGCAGTCAGGCGACTCTCACACGAGATCGTGAGTCCCGCGGGCCCGCAGGCTCTGCCTCGACTGTCCGCGTTCAGCACAACCGTACCTCGCGGACCCACCGCCCCACAGTTAGCACACAAAATGAAACAAAGCAGACAACGCACAAAACCCTTCTAAACTCTGGAGATCTATCATCGTCTGTAACGGTTTTCCTGGGGAACCATCCAAAAACTACTAAATATTTATTAAAAGGTATTTGAAGAATATCCAGGGATTTCAGATAAACACTTCACTCCTCTCCTTCAATACCACAAATAATTAGCAGTTGGTTATGTTATCTCCTGGGTCAGGAGGATAAAAACAGCATCTAAAAGGGTATTTGTCATTAGGCGGAGCATGCTCGAACTGCATTCTCAAGGCAGAAGAGAGGAATGTCTTAGAGAAGACGTCTTTCTGGAAATAACGGCAGGGGTCGCAGAAACATTCAAAGGAGGTTCGTGCCGCTGAGCCTTCTAGGGCTCGAGATTCTCTGAGTGCTTTGGAAGCTCAGGACCCTGGCCCCACGCCCGCCGTTGGAACGGGCGGTGACTTGGGAGGCAGAGACCCCGGTTTCAGGAGGAAATGACAGAGGGCCTTCTTCCTCCGTTCAGCAAGATCCCTGCTCAGTGGATGTTCGCTGACTGCAGGTGCGCTCGGGGACAGCTTCTTTTCCTTCATTCCGTGAGCACAGAACGCATCACTGCCCTGCCAGCCCCGTGTGGGGCGGCCACGCCAGCCACGGGCCTGGGAACAGGATGGCCAGCCGTCTCCATGCGGCCAGCCAGGGGCTCACTTCTCATGCAGCCTCCCCTGCGGCAGGCCTGCTCCCTGGTGCATTCGGACGTGAAGCCGGTGGGCCCCAGACCCAGGCCCGGCCTTGGCTTCTTCGAAAGGGGGGCACAAAGAGCAGCAGAAGTACTAGGACTTGGGTCTTAGTTGTGTCCACAGTGACCCAAGCCTGCCGGGAAGAGCGAGCTGGGCGCGAGCTTCCACCCCACAGACGTGTCGTAGTCAAGTTCCTGGACGTTCCCTGCCTCCGTGGCCTCCTCATGGAAATGGGCCAGGTCCTTCCAAGATGCCCTCCGGCTGCACGTCTGGAACTGTAACAATGCTGGCCAAGCTCCTCCGAGCTGTGGGGCGGAGGGGACGGGATGGAAGCCTCGCTGTGGGTGTGGCATTTGGACCCAGCCAGAATCCATCAAAGAGCAGGTAGGGACGAGCTGCACATGCAGATCCGAACATTCGGGGCACACCGTTCTCATGCGGCAGGACAGCAGGGTGGGAAGAACAGGGGATCAGGCTGACGTGGCAGAAATAGATGTTCTAGGTGGCCAGGACACCACGCAGAGCAGAACTGTGCACCTGGCTCTTTGCCCGACTCGCTGGGGCACGCCTGCACTCATGGGGGGGATGGGCACCCAGCTCCCCGAAAGGACACTGGCTGCTCCCTGGGGATGGGAGTGGGGGGTGTCATGGTCAGCCCCCGGTGGGTTTTAGGCATGCTGGTAAATGGCCCCAGAAACCTCTGCCTGTCTATCTCCTCCCGGCCCTCCCTGTCTGTCCGTCTCCTTCCGGCCCTCCCGGGCTCCCGGTTGCTGCTCGCCTGAAGGCACCTGCCAGAAGTTACACAGCTAAGAGAGAACGCTGTGAGCCCTTGGAGGCTGGCGGACAGTACATTTCAAGCTGGTTTCTAGGACCTGCCCTTATGCTTTCAAGCTCCCCGTGAAGTTTCTTCCCTGACCTGGAACAGGTTTTCCTTGTTCGTAGATGAGATTTTTTTTCATTAATTCCAGCTCAGTTTTCCTCTAACCTTCTGGGTTGACAGCACGAGGAAGCAGAGAGGACCCGAGTTCAGAGCCTGGCTTCATGTGTGTCCTATGAGCCCAGGAGGGGACACTGGGCCACCTGGTAGGCTCTGCTTCCTTCCCTCGGGCGAGGCAAGTGCTCAGTGGTGGTGGCGCAGGGACTGTGACCAGCATCAGCCATCGCACCCAGGCCAGCCCTCCGGTGGCACGAGGCGGGTGCCTGCTGGCCCCTCCTCCCAATTCCCTCTCCATCAGGAGTTACCAGGAAGTATCGGGATCACTAGAAAGAGAAGGGTCTGGAAGGAGAGTTTTGGGTACCGTGAGACAAGCAATGTCTACACTTGGAAGACTCTAACAGGTTTAATAATTTAGGACTCAGTCCTTGGCAGTGTTTTTCGTTTTGCTTTTAACAGACTTAGAACCCCTTTTGATTGTCTGAGGTTATGTTCGCGATTATAATGATACACGAGTTGGAAAATTCTGCTTTACTTTAAAACAGCGTTTGCTAGATTAACTAGCTGTTTTATTTCAACTCAAACTAAACAGCTAGTGTAGACAGACTAAGGATGTGTCAGGTGTGAAACAGGTAGGTCTGGAATAACAGGTAGCATTTTCTGTTCTCTATGGTCAGGCCTTCAGCCCGAGTCAGGTGCCTCCCGTCCTGATAAGACATCCGTGCCAGACAGGCCTTGGTGCTTCTGGAGGAGACCCTGCTCTCGCACTGGCAGCGAACCCCTTGCCCGCCGTCTCCCTCCGGAGGGCAGGCCGCTGGGGGGAACTCAGTACTTTGGGGAGTGGCTTCTCCTTCCACACAGTCCGCTTGAACCCCCGACCGGGGCAGGTGGGGGTGTCGTTTTGTGTACTTATGGGGTGAAGCCTAATTTTAATACTGGTAAGGACAAGGCACTGCAATAAATAGAAACCAACCCCCCCGTTAGATATATTTTGGAGAAACTCAATCTGCATCAGCAGAACAGTATTTTCAGGATAACTCAGGTACGATCCACTTAAAATCATGGCAAGTCAAAGTCTTACTTAATGTGATTTTACATGAACATTCGTTGCAAGACCGAACATTATATATTTGAGCTCATCTACAGTTTGGGGTCAGTGAAACATTCCCTCCCTTCTGTTTCTATCGGGAACGTGAGGGCTGGCTGGACCACCCCTGAGAGGGCAGGGGACAGAAGCAGAGGGAGGCAGGCAGGCAGAAGCTCGCCAGGGGAAGGCTATTGCACAGAGGGAACATAATTAATTATAAATGCATCCACACGGAGAATCTATTATAGGTAGCCCTATAAAATATAAAGGGAGAAATATAGGGTCTTAAAAAAACAGTGTGTCAATGCTGCAGGGAGAGAATGAATAGGACTTTTTTTTATTAAACTAATATACCATTTGATTAAAAAGTGAGCCATGTAAGCTTTAATAAGATGAGAATGATGAAGTCGGTAAAAATATTCTTGAATTAGCTGAGTTCGTATTCTTTTCTTAAAATTGTTTAACAGGTAAAAACCGAAGAACGTCTGGGCGCCCCTGCAGCTTTCTCAGGGGCCGCACCAGCGCTTTCTCAGGGGCCGCGTGGGCAGTCGTAGGCCTCAGTGATGAAAACGGAGCGCCACAGTACTCCGTGACAGAGAGACCACGAGACACTAAACACACAACAGAGCGGAAGGGGTACGTGGACCCCAAGCTGAGGGTGAGCACACAAGCTCCTGGGGCCGAGGCCGCCACCTGGCTGCGCTGTGTGAGACGATTAAAACCAAAAGGACGGCACAGGCCAGGCTTTTTTTTTTTTTAAGATTTTATTTATTTGACAGCGAGAGAGGGAACACAAGCAGCGGGAGTGGGAGAGGGAGAAGCAGGCTTCCCGCGGAGCAGGGACAGGCCAGGCTTTTTAAATGCTTCTTGAAATCCTATTTTTTAGACTTGGGGGAGAGACGTAGTGTGACTGCAAGCCAAACACGCCTGTGCCTTTTTCCATTTGCACAAATACAAGTTACCAAGGAGTGTGTCTACTCCTACCTTGTCTGGATCCAAATCAGGATTAGGTGCAACCCATAGACCTAATAGTGTGCGATGAGGGGAAGCCACCAAAGATGGGGGAACTAGAGGGGACGGGGCTGGGTGTGGCATGGACCTGAGCTTCCTCCCAGCCGGCCAGGGGCGGGTGCTTCCTTGCAAGGCGCTCAGGAGAAGGCCCCGGGGGGGGGGCACCCTGGGGGCTGACGGGCAGCCGCATCCTCAGCACGGCGCCGGTCACTGCAGAATGCACTCCTACTGCAGACACTCAGGGAGTGCTCCTGAGCCAGACGCCCTTCAGGCGGCTGTGGACACAAGAGGAGAGACACAGAGAGGGAGACCTCTGCCGGCCTGCAGCTTCCTGCCCCCCCAGGGCCGAGACCAACATGAGCCCTGGGGGGGCAGGCGCTCTCCTGTGGCGGCCATATGCTCTGGGGTGTCGGGCAGGAACTCCGGGTGTTGGGACAAGCCTCAAGGAGAAGGAGCTCCTCTGGGATGAGGGAGGGACGTTCCGGAAGATGCAGCCAGAGAAGCAGGAGTGGGGCGCTGGAGGGCCCCGGCTGTGACACCAAGTGACCCTTGGCCACTGGGAGGTCCGGAGCTGGGAGGGACTTGCCTGCACATCCAGGAAGGGTGGAGGACTGGCCGTGCGGGCCAGGGCGAGGTAGGAGGGCTCAGAGGGGTCTTGTGCTTGTCAGCGGAGCTTCCCATGTTTGTGCATGACGTGCCTCTGATAGGAAAAAAGATGAACATTTAAAGAGGAACATAAACCACCTTCGGTACTGACTTGCCCCCCAGTACCATGTGCTGTACTCCCAAATGGAAAAGGGAGGCCAAGAGAGGCTGTCTGTGAGCCGGGCGGCCGAGTCCCAGGGAGCCGAGCCCCCGGCGGGCAGCGTGTCTCCCCGGGAAGGCCGGGGGTCTGCACCACAGGTCACCCCAGAAGTCGGGGGTTGGCGGCTGCCGCCAGCTTTGGGCAAAGCCTGCCTCGGTCTCTCCGACCACAAAGGCGGCCATGGCCGCCACGGTGCGAGGGCCCGGGCCGCCGGTACGCTCATGCAGATAAAATGGGAATTGGACAATGTCTCGGGGTGAATGCGTGTCGTCCTTTTTCTGAGTGTGTCACATGATCTCGCTGTGTGACATCGCCAATCTCCATCCCCGCTTTGTTGGGCTCCATGCATGAACAATTTTCCCAGTGCTTGTTTTTGGCAAAGCCAGAGGGAGAGTGCGTCGCGGGCTCGCGGGCCCTTGTTGTCGGCGATCAGCATTCTGGGGGCCTGAGCCGCTTACAACACTGTAAAGACCCCGGTAGCATGTGTCATAATATATGAGCCATTGTCCCCCGAAGAACACACGGAAGAAAGAACACTGTTCTACGAGGGGGCAATTCATCGGGTTTTTCCCAGAGACTCTTGGGTCAAGTTTTTATGGGCCTATTTGATTTTCAAATTCCCTTTCTACCCTCTTCCCTCTCAGCAAGCACAGTGTCCAAACTTGTCCACATTCACTTCCCATGTTTTGTGCATGGTCGATGTCCTTTAAAAAGAGTATCTCAAATAAGTCTTTATTCTTGTTTTGTTGGCTCTTATTCTGTGTTTTCATGAACTCTGGCCCCAGCCATGGCAACTGCAAGAAAAATGTTAACAGTGATTGACAGGATTAGAAAAGCGGGGTCCCTATCCGCATTTCAAACACTTTGGGAACAATGGAGTTTGGTGTGATTGAATTAATGAGATACTGTGGGCTGTCAAAAGAGCACACATACTTTACATAAACCTGATTATCTTTGCATGGCAGAGATGGAAAAAAAACAGAGCGGAGAGCCGAGCCTGGCTTTCAGCGCTCCGTCCAGAGGAGCCTGCGGCGGGCCGCCCTGCTCCCCGCCTGCCCGCTCAGCACACACCAGCCGTGGTATTTAACAAGTCTATTCAGGGCCCCGGGCTCCCAAACGGCTCTGTGTCACAACTCAGCACCTCCGCGGGCCTTTTATTTTCCCCGGGAGCCATAGTGTCACGTGAACGAAGCACACATTTCAACAATTAGACCTGAGCCGGCCGCCACCGCCCCACCCTGACCCCAGGAGCACGTTTGGAAACTCCCGGTCCAGCTGGTGCCAACTTCAGCCCGCAGACGAGGACAGCAGGAGCCCGTCCTCGCGGTGCTTGGACATCAGACCCGGTTCCCGAATGCTCTTGCTGCAGCTTCGGAGCCTTCGCAGGGAGACGGGGATGAGGGCTGGAAATAATTCAGCCCCTCGCGGAGAAAGCAGCTCCGGGCTCTGCTGGGGACGCCAGCAGCCGGAGCACGCGTGTCCATGCAGGCCGGAGGGTGCAGGTGGAGTGCGGCCCTCCTCCAGGCCGAGGGCCCGGCACTCTCATCCCGCACGGTCGCACGCCGGCCCGCGGCTGGGCCAGGGGAGGTCCGAGGGGCTCGCTCCAGTGACGGTCCCGAGGTTTTGGAAACAGCTCTGTACTTCCTCATGAGCACACTTACACTTCATGAGAAAAAAGCACCACCAAAGTAACACACAAGTGAAACAAAGGGGACAAACAACCAGCCGTGGTCACCATTGGCCCCCAGCCCCCAGGTCCCAAGCATCGGCTCTGGTGGGGCCCCAGAGAGAGATTCAGAATCAGGGATTGACATCAGCAGGGAGCCACGGAGGATGCAAGGCTGGTCCTGCTTGGCCCCGGCAGGTCACCCGGGACGAGCCGGGACGCAGGAGGACCTGACCCAGCTGCTGTGGCAAACTGGGGCAGATTGCAGCCCCACCTGCCCAGGTACCTGTTGGTGGCGCGTCGGCCCACAGAGTCAAAAATTTAGGCCAGCTTCCACGCTTACAAAGCAACTTCAAAGACACTTTGGTGGCTGGTGCCCATATTTTATCCAGTAATCCAAGTCCACGGATTAAATGCACACACACCAGAAAGATACAAGGTAGGTAGGCTCGGCGGCCTGCTGGCCTCAGCATCCCTGGGTGGCTCCCGTCTCCTGCCGGAGTGCTGGTCCCCAAGGACGGCCGCAGGACAGTGTCCATGGGGTGGGCTTCATGCCCCAGAGCACAGCTTTACGGAAACATTCTCCAGATTTCCCATCAGCCGTGCCTGTGAAACTCTGTGCCCGCTCCCATTCAAGTCTAAGGGCAGATTAGAAACGCCTAATCTATCCTGGGCCACGGAGCCCGGAGCAGGGCAGGCATTGCCCACGGGTCCGCCAGCAGGTGTCTCTGTTTCACACCATTGGGCACCAGCCACCATCTTCTCCCCTGTGGCCACATTCCCCCGTCACCCAGCCTTCGGGGTGGGACCGGGGAGGGGGTGCCTTCCTGCCTCTTCTTGCCCAGAAGTGAGGATGGGCAACGCTGGAGATTATGTCTGGGGGAACCCGATTGGCCCACTCTAAGAAAACCCTGGGATGTCCCCAGACCGTCCCCAAATCACCTGCAAACGCTTCTCCTCCCTGGGGTTCTGCCCCTGGATTTCCTATCCAGACACTGGGAAGGGACAGCAGCTGTGCTCGAGGCGACGGAGGAGAAGATCCTCATTGGATTTCATAGCCACATTTTCATCTGTTTGGTATGGTTACATTCAACACATGGCCGAGAGGAGTGGTGTGGATCCTGTGTGTGCCTTCCTCCACCTGCTTGTCTTTACTTTGCAAAGTTTTCTGCTGTTCTTTAAGGAAACAGCTTATTTCTCCCTACAAATAACAACGTTTGATGGTGGAAAATGTTTTTAAGTTGTTGGATTATTGAAGTTCTACTTTAAAATTTCACACTTTTGCAAGATGAAATACACCTTTAAACTTGCTTTCACAGCTTTACTTCGTTTTAATGAAAGCTCTCAGAAAAATCGCTTTATTTTTTAAGACCACAAGGTACTGCCGTTCCTTTTACCATTACAGATTTGCAAATTGTTGGCAAACAGGTTTGACCGGTTCGCGTTGTGATCTCTTTGTGTTTATATTTGATGCTTTGAGGCTTGGAGCACCTAGAACCCTGTCTGGTGCAGAGCCTCGGAAGCTTAACGTTAATGTTGAAACAGTGTTGTTTCTACAATTTAACAAACACAAAGTGTTCTGGGATGGGGGGTGATTTGCTCCTGTTTTATCAGATGAACTACTAGGGCTTTTATAAATTTAGCTAATGTTTGGAGAGTGATTTAAAGTAATCACTTTCCAATAAATTTGTATTTGTTACTAACGAACCCCTTGTTTTAGGAAAGGGTTTGAGGCAGCTGCTTTCTGTGGAATTTGACGGCTTCATTTTAGATGACATGGAAACTGAGACACAAATAATTGCCAGTGGGGACACAGGAGGTTGTAGGGGAGAGACATCTGTATTTGGATGTTGATGTCCTGAGACTCCGTTTGCGTTGCTGCATTGTCCACATTGGAGTCTGAGTGCTGTTTACATATGGTGGTTCTCCTCATCTAACACCGGCTTCCTGGAATTCGTTCCACTTTAGTTAAAAAATGCTTTGGACAATCATGAAATCTTTGAAACAGATCCTCGCAGGATTTTTACAGACAAGTTTGCACTTCCTTGAAAGTGAAAACCAAGGAACCAAGAGCCCACTGTGTCATTTCTGTGGCCAGAGGAAAGCCTGAGCCATGGAGTTTGGAGGCAAGAGAGGGAGCGGGTAGGGCTTGTCCGTGGTTGAGGGTGTGAAGGAAAGGCTCAGCTCAGGCCGTGGCCCAGGAAAGACGTCAAGCACGGGTTCAGGTGCATCAGAAGCTAGGCGAGCGTGACCGACCCGATTCAGGTGGCAGCGCAGAAGGTGCCCACAGGGGAGGGGCTCTTGAGAGGTGCTCGCGGTCACCCCAGCCAGGATGGCGCTCACCAGCTGCCGAGCTCCCACGTGGTGGTGGGCACAGGAAAGGTTCTATTTCACGTGGGGATACTCGGGGTCTTGGAGAGAGTGGTGGGGGAGGCCGACTGTGGGGTTTACGTGCCCAGCCCGGAATGTCAGGTCACATCTCTCCCCAAAGGGAGGGGCTCCGGGTCACTGCGTCTCGGGGTTTCAGGTGGCTGCACCAGGCTTAGGGTCCAGCGGGAGAAGCCTGGGTGACGAGGATATGGGCGCCGGGGAAAGCTCCCACTGCCCGCTTGCTGACCAGCTCCTCTGTTTCTGGGCTGGTCAGCATCACACTTCCCGCCCGAGAGAGAGACTAGGAAGGAGATGGACGGAGAAGTGGGACAAGAGCCAGCAGAACGGCCAGCCAGCCGCCTGTGCCACGTACGTGGGGGTGTGAGCACGTGGCCACGTGGCCCGCGTCTGACCGGGGGACACGGGTGGGGTCACGGGCGGTCTCCCATGCGGCCGGCCAGGGGGGACGGTCACCAGCCCTCCGCCAAGCGAGGACGCCGTGCGCGGTCCTCTGCAGCAAGGCAAACCCGCCAGCTTCCACGGTCACGCACACCTTGTTTCTGGCCGTGGCGGAGACCAGCCCCTGATTTCGAAGAACAGTTATTGCAAACTTCAGATAAACTGGAATCACTTTAAATTCTTGTTTTACAAAAGTTTTTGTACGATCTACTTCAAAGCACAGGTTAAGATCAACTGATGATTTCTAGGGTGTTTACCGTTCTTCTTGTTTCAGACTTCGAGCAGGAAGTGCGCTTTCTGTAATAACCCCACACCAGTCTGTGATCGGGTCATGCCAGGCCAGGACGCGGCCTCTCAAAGGGCCTCCACGGATGGCCCGGCAGAAGCTGAGTAAATCCCCTGCCCCGGCCGCCTTCCTCTGCGTTCCAAACTTCATCGCTTTGGTTGTAGGTGTGTTTGCCCTCTTGGGTAATGGGGGTTGGAAATGAATTTCTTCTCAACCTGGTTTTGGGAAGAGCATCCTTTGGGCCATGGAATCTGTGTTTTTTGAGTGCCCGGATGCAATGAAAACCTGTGATTTTCACTAGCAGAACTCGGACCGGGGAGCCTGCCATGAGCACATTGCTGCGGCCAGACCAGCCCTCCCGGACGGCAAGGTTCCCATCAACACACACGGGGCTGTTTTGGGGGAGCATATCCTCCCCAACCCTGGCTAACGTCTGTGATGAGAGGCTTCTGGAAGACACCGAGCTCACAGGGATCACACCTGCGGCAGGACCAGGACCCTGGCCCCTCTGCGGACCCCTGGTGCAGAGGGCCAGGCCAGGCCCAAGGACGCCAATGCAGGGGTGGGGGCGAGGAACAGCCCTCCACCACGGCTCCTGGCCTCCTCCAGGGACGAGTGTAGGACAGGCAAACCGGCTTTCCTTCTGCGATCTTCAGGGACACGGGGGCTTGGCGTCTGTGGGGTAAAAGTATCCATTCTGACCTCGTGGTCTCTGGGCATTTGTAAATAAAGCCCACGTTCAATTTCAGATTTCGCCTCATAACCCCAGGAGCCCGTCTGCTGTGTTGGCTCCGTCTAATGAAAGCGACGGGCTGGATGCCGGGCGGAGTGGGAGTGGGCCACTGGCACGGAAGGGGTTAAGCAGATGCGTTGTCTGCAATTTCTCAATCAGCCTCGGGAAGCCTCAGGTCAACTTTGCTCATAAAACTCTGCACAAATATTTCTTTTTCTATCAGAGGAATTCTAATTCTGCACACAGACCAGGGCCACTCAGATTATTACACATTATTAAAAATTAATTTTAAAAATGGTCTGGTTCTTGAAATGTGCTGTAGAAATGTGTGTCCAAGTTTGAAATTACAGCAGGAAAAAAATGGAAAGAAAATCTGTGTGTTGTTTGGGCAAAATAAACCCTGGAAGATTGTTCCTTTCATGGTGACAATCGGCAGTCTGTGTTTTTGTTTATTCTCTCTTCGCCTTGATCACTAAGTTATTACAACTGACCTCACCACACAGCAAAGGCCGGCAGGTTTCCTCCCTGCCCGTGTCCCTCTGTGCATGGGGAGCCCAGGGCGGACCGGACGATGCCCTCACACTGGCTGGTGTGACAGAGTTCACGGAGGTCTGTGTGGACGTTTCTCCCACGGACGCAGACGACATCTTCCCCAGACAGACGGCGCTGGGCCCCGCTGATACAGGGCGGGTACACTGGGCCCTGAGGTCAGAGGCTGCTGGTCCTGTTCTCTTCACAGCAGCAGTTCGTCCGATGGGTTCCAGTGAACGTGTGCACGTGTGCATTCCCGCACGGGGCATCGGACTTCCCCAGCGCTGCTCGTGGACGGGCACATGACCATGATTTAGTCCCCGTTAAATTGAGTAAGAGATAGATTTCAGAGGCACCTGGGTGGCTCAGTCGGCTAGATGTGTGACTCTGGATTTCAGCTCAGGTCATGATCTCAGAGTTGTGGGATCCATTCCCGAGCTGGGCTCTGAGCTGGGCTCTGCGCTTAGCGGGGAGTCTGCGTGGGATGATCCCTCTGTCCCTCCCCCCCCCCACTACACACTCTCTCTCTCTCAAATAAATAAATCTTTAAAAAGGTGGTCATCGGCATGCTGCCTGCCCCAGATGCCCCATGCACAGTGTGCTCATTCCTCTGGCCCGCTGATGGTTTGGGGGGGTTCACTACATTGCCAGCATTAAGAGCCAGGGAGTGGGGCTGGGGGCTCAGCGGCTCACTGCCTGGGGCCCAGATCCGGCAACCATGGCATCCCCTGCTCCCCGGAGGAGGACGCTGACTTTCCTGCAGGACGTGGAGGACGGCTCCGGGCGAGGCTCCTTCTCTAGGCCGGGCCTGCTGACTGGGGCAGGTGCGGCGAGTGGCAGGTGAGTGCCCTCCAGCGAGGCAGGGACCACGCTGACACAGGACACAGAGCAGCCCCAGTCCGCTGCTGGGACCCTGGGCAGCCACCCCTCCGCGCTTCCCGGCAGAGTGACGTGGGTTCCGGTGTCTCTGTGAGCCGGCGAGGGACAAGGACTTGCCTGAATTCACAAGCCAAGCCCCGTCTTGCTCACAGACCACCATCCTCGAACTTCTGTTAGAAGACGGGGACGCAGAAATCAATCATCATCCTCGTCTCTGACTTACTCTGCTGACTTTGAGCACAAGTGGCCCTCCCTGTCCCCGCGCGGTCTCCAGCTCCTCGCCTGGAGGCCAAGCATGGAGCCAATGTATCCCCCCCCCCACCGCCATGTCACCTCTGCAGCGCATTCTCATTCCGTGCTGTCCACTTTCTTCCTGGTCTGGAGCGTTTAGTCTGGGAGGACACACTCTTTACCTTCGTGGAAGAGGGGCTGTGGGATACAGAGGGTGAGGGGCTTGGCTGTCCTGGGGGGGCAGCTGTCCTTGGGGAGGGTGGGCACTGTCTGCGTCTGGCTCTATGATTCCCGCAGAATGTGACGTGGCCAACAGTGCATTCCTAGAAGAGGGACGAGGCAGGGTGCCCGGGGACTTTGGCGTCTTCAGGGGAAGAGTCACAGGTCCGCTCTGCCGGCAGTCTCTAGGGCACCGAGCATCAGGGATCTGCTCCAGTATGCATCCCCCAGCCAGAAACAAGCAGATGCCCGGGAAGGTGCGAGCTGGCCTCCTTGTCTCTGCAGACCCGGCCCGGGGGCCTGCCTGGCCGGGCGTGTCCGGGCAAGGCCTTTCCCGTGAAATCACCAGCTGCGTTTCCCACCTTGGGTCCTTGGAATGCCCTGAGCACTAGTCTGTGCATAACAACCCCAGACTGGGGGATTTCAAGAACAGAATGTGTTTTCTTTCCATGGTGGAGGCTGGGAGTCTGCGATTCAGGTGTGAGCGGGCTGGTTGCTGCTGGGGCCTCTCTCGTGGCCGTGGAGACCCACCTGTGTCTTTCCACGGTCATCCTTCTGTGCAGACGTCTGTGTCCCGGTCCCCTCTTCCTATAGGGACAGCGGCCCCGTGGAATTAGGAAGCATCCACATGGCTTCACGTGAGCCCCGTCACCTGCTTGGAAACCCCATGTTGAGCTCCTGGTGCCGCTTTTGAAGAGGCACAGTTCAGCCTGCTATGCCCCGATAACCCACCGACGGAGCACCCCTTTCTCACAGAGAACAGCCGCTCGCCCAGCCCCGGCATCAGCGGCCGAGCCTGGCGGAGCATCGGCTATGTAATCACGTAGTATGGACTCCCCCCGGGAAGGCAGCCGTCACCCCCGTCGGGGGGTCAGGATCTCTGTGGTGGCAAACCGCCAGAGGTGGGTTTGGCTTTATACTGTTGACCTCGGCTCAGCCACTCTTCCTGCGATGCTTCCGGTGTGAGGTACGCGGACAGTCCCGTGGTCCTGCCTGGTGGTCTCCACACGGGTGTGCGGGGTGTCCACCAAGACAGGCGAGGCAACCACGCGGAGTCTGGACCGCCTGGGAGCACAGACAACCTGGCGTGGAGGGCGCATCGTGACAGCCCCTGGGCCCGGCCCGGGTTTCGTGCAATTCAGCGGCTGCTTGTAGAATGTGTGACACGACATTTAATCTTGAAAGAAACATGTGACTTGGACCCAGAACGGAATGAAATCTTCACCCAAACTGGATGCATCTGTCAGGGTCCCAGCAGAAGAATGGGAGCACGTGACCGTGCTTCTCACATAGACCAGGCGGGTCTGAGGGTGGGGTGCGCTTCTAGGCACCGGCCGGTGTTCCGAACACACCAACTAAAAAGGTTTAAGTTCAGTAATACCTAACTCTACTTCTAGCGACACGTTGGAACTAACTTCTCTTTGGCCTCCCGCGTGCCTGGGGCGCCAGCCCAGAGCAAGTCGGGGCTGGCCGCGGCCGCCCGTCCACACTCGCTGGTCTCCAGTGGGCTGGGGCTGTTGGTGGCTGCTCGTTAGGTCAGGTCGTGGACGGCGGGCAGGGCCACTGTCAGCAGCATGCCGGCTCCTGGCAGGGAGGGGGACGTGCCGTGCAGAGCCTCCCACAGCTTCCCCGCGCTCTCCAGGGATGCACCCCGGGCTCTGGGCTCCTGCTGCCTTGGATGGGCCGGGGCCCGGCAGGCAGCTCTGGGGTTAACTCTCAGCGGTCTCCGGAAGAAAGCAAACAATCCAATCAGGATGCTGGTTTGTAAAATGAATTTTCAATGTGTAGCCCACAGACGATCATTGATTGTGGTCAATAAATAAAAGCAGTCCTGACGTTTATTGTTGTAGGGAGTAATTATAATCCACGAGGCTGGACTCTGTGCTGCTGAATGCCTTGTTTGTGGTGTGCATGGGCAGACCCATTAACTTCTGCTGCTCCCTCCAGGGGAGCACGATTACTCATGGAAGACTGATCAATATTTCATCTGCTCAGCATCTTGACTGAGGATGTCTGGGTCCATTGTGGGGCGGCTGATAACGACTCCTTTATTCAAGCCAGCTTGTAGGAACAAGAAGATAAAGAAAGGGGAGAGAGTTATAGCATATGCTCATGAAAGTATTGAAAAGGTTATAAGCAGAAAACAACAGAAAAGCTACAAAACGGGGGGAAATTATACAAAACAGTGCAGGAGTTTGTAAAGCCATAAGGAAAAGAAGAGGAGTGTTTTCATGGATTTTTCTTAACATGCTAAAAATCTCAGTAAGCTTTAATAAATCTTTTGAAATTCGTTGTCTTGTAAAAGATTGATTTTTTTTTTTTAACCTTTGAGGTTTAACAGCCAACCATTTTTCTTACATTCTGGATAATTTCAGTGTTCTCCCTAGAAATAAGAAGTCATCCCTCTTCTTCCCCAAACCTACCCCCATTTATTTTCCATTAGACAAAACTCAGGGCTCTGCCATCTTGGCTACTCTCACCTCCTGACTCACACTCTTCCCAGTGATGTCCCTTGGCTCCCTCTGAGGCCCCCCGGCAGCGGTGGGCGCAGGGCGTGGGTCTCAATTGTCTGATTCTGGAATCCAGGGTCCTATAGAACCAGCCGTGGTCGCTCTTTGTGCGTGGGATCATTTACGGTGCTGGGTGGACCCTGCCTCCTACGTGAGCACCGCTGAGTGGCCAGGCTCCTGGGGAAGGGGCCGAGGGGCACTTCCTGGGAGCGCAGGCCTCTCCTCCGGGAGCTGGACCCCCACACCACATGGAACCTGGGAGCCCCACCTGCAGCAGCTCCTTCAGAAGAGGACGAGGGGGTGTGGGTGCACCACGCTGACGTGCTGACGTCCGGCATGGCCGTCCCAGTGGGGCAGAAGCAAGGCTGCGAATGTCTCGTGCTTTTATGAAGAGCCTAGCGGTTTGGGTTTGCTTGCTTTGGCTTTGCCCGTGTGGTGGTGTGTGGCAGGTGGCAAATGCAGAAAAGCCCCAAAAAGATGCTGGTGGCCCCTTCTCCCCCCAGATGTTTGGCTTAGGGCATCTGTCCACACACATTCTAGATCAGTGCTCCTAACAGACACACTGGGGCTTCCTGAGTGGGATGCTCGGGGAGTTACTGCATCTCGCGTCTCTCCTTCTGCTTGTGAAATGGGGATGGACGGTGGAAGTGGCCCCCAGAACCTCAGGACGGGTGCAGCTGTGCATGCAGCTGGAGTCTGCAGACACCGAGGCTTCGAGCACCACGCTGCCCGCCGCGACGAGCCCCGTGGGGTCGGAAGGAAGCCACCACGGCGCTCAGGACCAGCGGACTTACTTATGGACACTGGAGTTTGAATTCCAAAAAATTCTCACATGTCGTGAAATATCGTTATGCTGACGTTTCTCCCAGCCATTTGAAAGTGGAGAGGACATTGTGAGCTTGGGAGCTGCACAAAACCAGGCCTGGCGCTGTGGTCCGAGCACCCGCCTTGGGCCACCGCCCAGAACTTACAATCATTACTGGAATTATCGTTTCATTGTCGTCTGGAAATAAGAGAGATAATGGGACGTACGCCTCGGCGTCTGCTCGTGGCTGTTGGTTTTTATTTCCTGCCTCCTTTCTTAGATTTCCCAACTTTTCTGAATCAAATACGTCACAAATAGTTATTTTATAATGTAAAGCAGTGAACTTGGAAAGTCATATCGACCAAGAATATCAAAGTCTCTGGAGGAAAAGCAGGAGAGAACAGTGGATTTCCATGGGCCCACGTGGCCTCGGTCTCGAGGAGAGGAAGCAAGGTCCTCCTGCGGTGGGAAAGCAAACACTGCAGGAGAGCCCGCCAGGAGCCGAGCTTCCTTCAGCGGATGAAGGAACAATGTTTGTTCTGCTGGTGGACCATGTCACGGGGGAGCAGGAGGGCGGGGGGCGCATTCGTGACCCCAGGGAAGGGCTCAGCTATGCGTCCATCACGGGGCAGAACCCTTGTGGGAAGCTTGTGTAGGTGTATGAAACGATACACAGGCTTGGGGTGGAGCATCTTTTCTCTTCGCTTGTGTCTGGTTTTAAAGTCAGGGTTTCCTGGGCTCACAAGCACCGGGACCCGATACTCCAGCGAATGAGCACCATTGCTGCTCAAGCCAAGGTCCTGCTGCCTCGCGTCACGTCACGGCACCTTGCATTTTTGCAAGAGTCATTGGGAGGTTAATTAAACTAACTCCCCCTTTTTAATTCACTACAAGAAAGGGGTAAGACAGTCCGGGGAAGATGGCGGCTGGGGTCATGCGTAGTTTTGGAATCTCTCAATCCACACATAAAAATAGGCAAGTGGATAATGAAATAAAAGCTGATGGGCAACTTTGCACCAAAACTAGGGGATGAAAGTGCATGAGTGCGAGGGCGAAGGAATAGCCGTGAGCTGCTGGCCTGGGCGTCTTTGTGGAGGAAGGCAGCGGGGCAGGTGCCTCCCGAGCCAGCGAAGAGCGGACACGGGACGCACAGTCGCTCCTGGAAAGCACTGCAGGCTGCCCTGGGTACAGTGAACACACGCGGACACCGTCTGTCCCCTCGGGTGGGAAGGGCGAGGCTCGAGGTGGACGAGGTCAAGTCCGGCCCCTCTGGGCTTCTTCCGAAATTAGGTTCCTTCTGAGGAGAAGCTGCTTCACTTAGACTCGAAGCTGAGCAGGCCCGAGACAAAGCAGGCGGAGGAGGGAGGCCCAGAGAAAGTGGGGCCAAGCGGGAGCTCAGGGGCCAAGCCCGGCTGTGCACTCGGGAAACAGCCCAGCGGCCGGGACCCAGAGGAGTCAGAGAAACCCACCGTCCCCAGCTCTGATAACTGGTTCACACAGAAACGAGCAATACAACCGTATCAAGGCCAAGTCCCGAAGAAAGCTTCTGTAAGAAAAGGAGGAGCAACGGATCAGCGTGGAAGGAGAGGTGGGAGAGCCAGCCTCTGGATTCTCGCTCAACACCAGGGCAACGCCCCTCGGAAGGGACGCCAGCCAGGCCCAAAGCAGCATACATCAGAGGAGAGGTGCAGCCCGCCACGGCGGGACCCGGGACGTGCGTGGGAGAGGACAAGCAGATGGGGCAGTGAGCGGAGGAGACGAGAAGCCGAGCAAACACGAGAGCTGGTAGAAGCGAGGAAAGCCTTACAAACAAGCCCGGATTTAAGAGATGAGAGAGCATTTGAAAGTGACAGATGCTGAAGTTAGGCACCGAAAATTCAGCAGGCAGCCGCAGTGACCCCTGGGAAGAAACACCGAGGTGACGGGAAGGGAAGCTAACAGCTGTACTCGAGGACGCCGTCCCGGACAGAAGGGGGCAGCTGGGCGCAGTGACCGGGTGCCGGCTGGACCTGGGCTCCGACCGCCAACGCCAGGACCGTCTCGGCAGAGTGCGCGGCAAACGAAAGAGAGCAAAGTCCTTGTGGGGTCCGGGCAAACACACCGTGACCTACAAGGGAGAGAAAACTGCACTCTGTCACATTCCCAGCAACGCTTCGTGCCAGACGTGAACGGGGGAGTGTGTGTGACCCCACGCCCCCCCGACGAAGCACAGCTACACCGAACCAGACAGACGGAGCCTCGCACGCAAGGGGCTCGTGTGTCCTGATTACCTCTTCCAGAAACCCAGGGGGAGTCAGAGATGCGGTTACAAACTGTTAGGAGGCTTTCTCTTTGTTAGTTCGTGATTTACAATACACCTCGTTAATACCAGCGTTTGTAAAATGTACAAGGGCTCCCAGAAGTCCAGTACAAATTAAAAGCAAGGTAAAAACATGGCCTTGTACAGAATTCAAGGAGCAGTTAGCTGACGTGATTTTTTTCTTTTCTTGCTTAGTGTTTGCATGTTTCTCAGTCATCCATCAGTGGAACAGGGTGCAATTAGAACCTTAATGAACATACGGGGAACACACAGCACAGCAGTGAAGGGAGGCATGTTTGGCAGGACACAGCGAGGGCGGGAGAGGTCAGGGGAGGGCGAGGGGTGCGTAGGTGCACTGGGGTCCACGGCGCCCTCGTGGTCCTCAAGCGCAGGTTCTGGTTTCCCTCTTTCCCCTCTTCCCGCACAGAAAGGAAATCACGTCTTGGTTTTGTTCAAAGCAGCTGAACAAAAAGGCTGCCGTGGAACTATGTCAGATGAATGCAATTAAAAGTGACCAATGCAGTGTTCAGCGTCTGAATGTCCTTCTTCCACCTGTCCCCAGCCCCGGACTCAAAGCCTTGCTTCCAGTTCTGGGCCCCATTCCATCCTCGTCTTCCCCACACTTGGTCTGGGTTTGGGGTGCCCCAACCGTCCTCTGCTGGGATGCGCCACTGTGGGGGTCACCACCTGCCCCCTCCCGTGGATGGGTCATCAGGTGCCCAGGACGTGCCTCCTGGAGGGCACGTCCACCAGAGCTGTGCCCTCGGCGTTCTGCTCAGAGCCTAGTGACGGCCACGCTCCACGTGGGCCTCCGCCGGGCGGCTCCGGCCCACCACCTTAGTCACCTTCACGGCGGCAGCACCAGCAGAGGTGGACAGAGCCCTGGCCGCCGGGGGCTGGGGGGCTGTCATTAGAGGCTGTTCCTGCACACCATGGCCCCGACGGACCAACTCAAGAGAGAAGAGGGGGATTTGGTGAGCCAGCCTCGGGGGCTCTGGTAATGTGGGTGAGGGCCCGCCCTCTCCTGCCCTCGGTCTCCCAGAATGGTGACCACACCTGAGCCGCCACTGGGTCTTCTTTATAAAGCCCACGGATGTCTCACCGACTTCCCTTAAAAGTAAAAAGATTCAGACCTCCTGCACTCGAGGCCCTTGGAAGCCCTCACTCCTGTCCTTGAGACAGGAGAAAAACTGAACACACCACAAATCAGCAAGTCTTCTTAGATCAGCCAGACAGGTGAGGTCACGGGGCGAACCGCTGCCCTCACGTGGAACACACAGACAGGTGGATATAGGGAGTCCCAACTGGCCGGAGCAGAAGCTTCCCCAGGAGCCGGTGCAAGGGGGAGAAGCTGAGCTGTACTTGAGGGCCCGCGGGGGCTCCACCGGGACAGCCTGGGAGGTTCGGCTCGGGAGACGGGGTGCCCACACCTGTGTGAGTCTTGCCTGCAGGAGCCCCACTGGGTCCTCACACCGATGGTCAGGGACACGGCCCTCGAGATTCCAGCAGCAGGAAGGGAAAAGGAACCCTCTGGAACTCTGCAGGCCTGCAGGCGTTCTCAACAGGCGTGCCCCCAGCAAACGGGATTTGACCAGGGTCCTACTGACCTGGGGGAAGGAGAACACCCAGCCCCAGCCCCGTAGGCCCCTGTCCTGGAAGACGGGGTGTCACACGCCCACACCCCGCCCCTCCTCATGGCCTCGGCAAGCCCCATGTGCCGCCCATACAGCCCCGAGGAGGCTGAGAGTCCTCACGTCTCACTGACACAGTGTCCGAAATATCTGACCTTGGGCTTTGTTCGTGAATTTGTTTTTCGTGAATATCATCTTGCCATACAGTCAGACAATTGTCAGAAGTGTTTACATGTTTCTGACTTTCTATGCCTTGCTCACTTGGATCCCTGGATTCTGTAGAATAGAAGGTACTTCCATTTGTGTAGGGACAGTTAGGAGCTGATACTATAAAAATATTATTTACACTTTGCCCACATCCTAGGAAAAGCTGTGCTAAAATAGGTAAGATTACTTACCTGTTTGCCAGGACGTCTGGTTATCGACAGAAGACTCAAGCACTGCTTACATTGCAGGTACGTGAGCACGACCTATGTGGCTGAGTGAACTGTCATTTTGGGACCAGTTGTGGGGTGCAGTGAGCACCCACTGAAGCAGCCCCTGCCCTACCAGGCTCTCATGGGGGGGCCTGCCTTTGGTGTCCCCCCTTGTACACTGGGAGTGCCGTTGGGGTGTGGGGTCAGTCTGCCCACCGAGGACCCAGCTTCCAGCTGGGACACGGGGCTTCCCTTATTCTGATGCACCTGGTGATCTTCCCATCTGCCATTTCCTGC
The DNA here is from genome assembly GCF_054177405.1 of Leptonychotes weddellii. NCBI lineage: Eukaryota > Metazoa > Chordata > Mammalia > Carnivora > Phocidae > Leptonychotes > Leptonychotes weddellii. Next base: position 1,300,505 of record NC_138375.1, read on the forward strand.
TCCCTTCCTTGGATCTCCACTTGGGGTGCTTATTGTCTTTGCAGATTTGGGGCTCCACTCCTGGATGTTTGAAACTGGACAAATTGCCTAGGGTTAAGGCCATGTCTTTTCAATGAGTCCTGTGGCCATTACGATTGGGAACAACAGCGGCAGGAAGAGTTTCCAGGGCCTGACCTGCCCTGACACGGACTGAGGACATCTTAACTTCTGCATCCCACCTACCAGATGTGACCGCCGTGGGCACCCCTCCTGGCACCTCCGGGCCTCAGGGCCTCTCTCTGTGTGTCACAAGAGAGCCCCTGCCTCTCTCTGCGAACAAGGGTAAGATTTCTGGAATCCCTCTGCATGTGAAACCTCAACTGTACACTTATCGATTTTCTGCTTTCTTGATCCATTAATTATTGACAAGGGGTCATTGATGGAGACATCAGCTGTAATCCCAGATTTGTGTTTCTCCTTCCCGTCCTTCCCTCCCGTCCTTTGTCAAGGTGCCAACATTAGCAGATCGAACCTGATCAACCGTGTTTGTGACTGCTTTGTACTCCTTGCCAAGGCTCCTATTTCTGCCTCCTCTGGTTTTAATTGAGGGTTTTGTCTGATTCTTTTACTTTCTCCCTCAGAGTATCAATTAAACTCAGAAACACATAGCGGTTTCCCCAGAGTTTACAGTATGCATTTTGCATGGACCCGAGCCCACCTACCAAAACCGTCTCCGTGTGTGGCAGCACAGGACCCTGTGGTGGAGAAAGCCCAGCTCCTCCCCCACCCCCGCCACACTCGCGTCATCTCCCCATCTACCAGAATCACCCCACGTGCGTCCCCTTTACTTACTCCTGCTCTGATGCTCTTCCTGTGTGTAGACTCAAGTTTCTGACCTTTATCTTATTCCTTCTCCCTCAAGAGCTTATGCTATTGTTGCTTGAATTTCTTTGATTCTTTCTTCATAAATTCTCTCATTTTTTTGTTTGTCTGGGAAGGTCTTTATTTTCCCTCCACTTCTGAAGGTTACTGTCACTGGTTATAGAATGCTGGGTTGGGTTTTTTTTTTCTTCCAACAGTTTAGATATTCCCTCCACTTAATGTTTCCCTCTTGCTTCCGTGACTCCAGCTGAGACGTCTCTGCGATGGCTGCTGTTCTCTAGGCTGGATGCTTTCCATCCCCTCAGGCTTCCATTAAGGCTTTCTGTGTCTCTGGTTCCCTGTAGTTTGCATGTGCTGTGTTCGTGTGCGGTCGTTGGGTTAACGCTTCCTGGTCACTGAGCTTCTTGGATCTGCGGTTTGGTGTCTGTCATTAGCATTAGAAAGTTCTTGGCTGCCGTTACCTCAAATATTTACTCTGATTCCTTCTCTCTCTCTTCTCCTCCTGGTACTGCAGTTATGTGTGTTACACCTTTTGAAAGTGTCCCTCCCTTCCTGGATATTGTGTTTCTTCTCCCATTTTTTGGTCACTTTGTGTTCAGCTTGGAAGTTTCTGTTGACCTATCTTCAAGGTCACTGTGTTTCCAGACATATTTGTTCTTGCTGTTTGGTCTGCCTTGTAATTTTTTGTTTAAAGCCAGGCATGTCCTATCTGCTTGGAAGGAAATAGGCCTCTAGAGCGAGTGCTGCTGCCAATATGGCCGGGAGGTGGTCTTTATCTAAGGCTTTCTCTAGCCTCATCGCTCCTGACTTTGGGCTTCGTGAGCCCTCCTCCCCAGAGCATGTCTGCATCTGCAGCCTGTTCGGCTATAACCCACAGTTGTCATGGTACTGGAGCCACGTTGGAGTGGGGTGAGGTCTGGGGGAGGGAAGCGCCCTTCAGCGGTCATGGTCCCTTGGATGTCAGCTGCACAGAGGATTTCTCTCCTGCAGCTTCTTCTTCTCCACTGGTTGAGACCAGAAGACTCGAGTGGTCCAGAGTCAAGGAACACCTTCCCCTGGGCCTGTGCTGCGGCTCTTGGGAAGCCTGTTCCCTTTGTTACGGAGAACTTTCTGGGTGTATTTCATAGTGCAGCTCTTTTCTCCCCTGCAGGAGCAAAGAGGGCGGTCTTCCTGAGACCCCCACCAGTGGATCTTAGAGCCACTGAGACCACAGCCCCTAAACACCTCACACTCAGCTCCTAGAAACCCATCAAAGCACCAGTCACCTGTCCCTACCAGTTTATGGCTCCAGCAGCTTCTGCCCTGGCCGTACCTCCCCTGACTAGCCTGCCCTTCAAGATTTCAGGGTGGTGGTTTGCATTGCAAATTGGTGTTTTCAGGTTGTCCAGTTTTTTCTTGCTGTAAGGACAGGAGGGGAAAGTGCCACACCCTTTAAATGTCAGAGCTAACTTTGGAGTCTCCTCCACTGGGAGAATTGTGTTCTTCAGCCATCACAGATATATTAATAAATATTAATATATAACTAATAAATATTAATGCTGGGATATAGAATAGTATATTTTCCTTAACCAAGAGAGGAAGAAATTCCACTTGTTGTGCACCACCATTCTTTTGATTTTTTTTTTTAATTTATTTATTTGAGACAGAGAGAATGAGAGACAGAGAGCATGAGAGGGAGGAGGGTCAGAGGGAGAAGGAGACTCCCCGCCGAGCAGGGAGCCCGATGCGGGACTCGATCCCGGGACTCCAGGATCGTGACCTGAGCCGAAGGCAGTCGCTTAACCGACTGAGCCACCCAGGTGCCCTGTGCACCACCATTCTTTTTTTTTTTTTTTTTTGAATTTTTTTTTTATTCGTATGTTAATCCCCATACATTACATCATTAGTTCTAGATGAAGTGTTCCATGATTCATTGTTCGTGCACAACACCCAGTGCTCCATGCAGAACGTGCCCTCCTCAACACCCACCACCAGGCCAACCCATCCCCCCACACCCCTCCCCTCTAGAACCCTCAGTTTGTTTTTCAGAGTCCATCTTCTCTCATGGTTCGTCCACCCCTCCGATTTCCCCCCCTTCATTCTTCCCCTCCTGCTATCTTTTTTTTTTTTTTCTTAACATATCTTGCATTATTTGTCTCAGAGGTACAGATCTGAGACTCAACAGTCCTTGTGCACCACCATTCTTAAAACTATCTCTGTTTCGTGTCTGATTCTGAGACATCTGGGGAGGTGAGCCCAGCCTCCTGGAGCTCCCTCCCCCTGAGGCGCACAGGACACTTCCCCAGGGGAGGCGTCCAGGCAGTGACACTGTTCAACTGACCTCCTGGCTGTACATGCAGCCTGTGGGACACACTGCCAGCCCTAAGACAGGACACCTGTGAGACTCAGTGAATGAGGAAGAGCCAGCCTCCAGTGTCCCAAGGGGAAGCAACTCCAGGGGCAAAGTGTGGCATGGCCAGTAGCTGAGCCAAGGGCATCCTCAGGGGTTGCTCGAGACCAGTCTGGTTTCCAGTTGCCACCAGAGCCCGGACGAGAGCCAGCCAGGGGTCCCTTCTGTGGCCCTGACTTGGCCAGGTCCCCGTGGAGCCCTGAGAGTAGCCCACCTGAGCAGGACTCCCCTTCACCTGAACATGCCATGGATGTTCTGTGGGCTCTGTGGGAGGAGACATCACTGGACGCTTCCAGCTTCTCTGCGGTGTGCGATTGTCAGGCCCAGACGACCTTCCAGTTCTGGGGCTTTCTTTCTTTTCAAAAATGAGACCGATCTACACACAGAGAGATGCACATTTTCAGGGAATAACTGATTCCAGCTGGCATGGCTGTGGCCAGAGGCTTCAAGGCAGGAACTCAAGCAAACGGTTTAATGCCCCTGCAGACGTCCCAGGGCTCCATTTTCTAGAAACAGGGCTGAAGGAGAGTCACAGGGCATCACTGTAGTCCTGTGTACTTAGAGAAAAATGATTGATTTTCCCGTAAGTATTTAACAAACACATTATGATATATTGGAAGTAACTGAGGGGTCCCACATGTGCAACCAGGTTTCTAAGATTTTATATTATCTAAGTTAATATTCTGAAAATAAAGTCTCCTTGCTTAAAAAAATGGCAATAAATGATCAACAACAAAACCAAAACTAGAACCTCCCCTTAACTCTTCTGGGGAACGGTGTTTGAAATTCATGATCAGGAAAATCTCGTTTTTCCAGAGCATCCCCCAGGCCAGGGGGACCTTGAGCCAGGAGAAGCAGGGACACCAGGGTGACCTCCAGGCACTGGGGCTTTGTTGAGTTAGTCAGTGTGGGGAAGCACCCAGGCTGTGTGATCACCGCAGGCGCCCACGCAGCCCCGTTCGCTGGCAACCGAGTCAGTGTCTCCTCCGTGGGCCACCTGTCCGTGTTTTCTGTCCCCGCCCCATCACCCTGATATCTGCTATGCCTTACGTTTTTATCTCTCTAAGGATGGCGTTTTGTGAGCTGAGTTTCTGGGACCCACAGTGCAGGCAGTGTCCCGGCTAGTAGAGACACGTCCCTGTGCGCCCAAGGACAGCTCCGCCCTGGGTGTCTGGGATGGAGGGAGCAAGGGGCCTAGGGCCCATGACAGTCTCAGCGTGTCTTCCTCTGACTGGAGAAAACAAGGTTTAAATGTCTGTGTCTGGCTTTCTCCTAAACTCGAAATTACTGTTGATGAACTCACTGTAAATAAACCTTGGCAACGTGTGCAATAATTAGTAAAAAATAAATGTGTACTTAAGTATTAATGAAATAAATATTTAGCAGGTTATTTGGGATCTTTGCTATATCCTCAGATGTTTAAAAAATAATGAGAGGGTTATTAAAACTTCCAACGATGACTCTGTAGAAAGATGTTCACAATGCCACTTCCTAAAATCAAAAAAGAAAGGATTTGTTTGTGGGCCACATGGCATTATGGAGGCCGGGGTCAGACGTCCTGGACAGAGGCTGGGGCAGAAAGACAAGGCCTGTAGCAAGCTGGGGCTTGCTCCCTGGTTTCTAAAAGCACCCCAGCTGTTACGAGCTAAGGGTTCGGAACAGGGAATTATGGCCCCATAAGATCTCTGGCTCAGATAAGAGGGCCTGACTCTGAGCTTGGCCTTCAGGGAAGAATCCAGTCACAGAACAACACTGCAGAGCTTGCCCAGGGGGGCTGCAACCACAGCTGCTGCAGGGCAGGGGGGAATCAAGACCGTGGAAATCCCTGTGGAAGGGGCGCCTGGGGCAGCCGTCCTCTCTGCCGGCACGTGGAAACCAGGAAATCAGTGTGCTCAGCGCTCCCCAGGACCTGAGCCTGAGGGTTGGCACCAAGAAGCAAACAGACCCAAACTCCCTCCATGTTGGAGGCAGCCTTGAGCCCAGGTCTTGCTCAGATGCAGCTTGTTGCAGAGTCTGGGAGAGGCGACTGTAGGGGTCTAGACTCTACAGTCTGGGGAGTCCCCCCAGAGGTGCTCCTGCAGCCAGTGCATGGTGCATGCTGGAGGCAAGGGGGCCCCGGTCCCTCGGAACTGACGATGGGCCTCTGAGCATTCACCGCTACTACCTTTCGGCGATGTCCCAGCGTACGATCCTCCGAGATGGCACAGTCTTAACATTGCAGGAGGAGGGACCTGTCAGTCCGCTCTCCCACGGTCCAGGACAGAGGGAAGAAGCCCCTCGACCTCTGAGAGGCGAAGGGAGCTATGGTGATGCTCTTCTTCCCAGAAGAAGGGGTCTGTGTGTGCTCCGTCTCTCCTTGGGGCCCCTCTGCAAACCCCAGGAGCCAGGCTCTCAGGACCTATGTGTTATATATTTGAAAACTGTTTACCTGAGTCATAGTAATGAAGCCCCGCGATGCCACCATCCTGGATGGCAATAGGCACACGCACGTGCTCACATCTGCCTCAGAGCTCACTTACACAAAAGCAAATTGTGTTCTGTCCATGTGTGTGCATTTGTATTCCTTTCTTTTCTTTTCTTTTTGCCATGAAGGGTTCCCATCGATTTAAAAACCAATCAAGTGGGAGGAAAAAAACGTCAGGGGACATCGTGGCTCACTAACTGCAATAGTTGTACTTGAGGGAAGCCTCCTGCAGCCTAAAGTGTCATTAATCTCAAAAAAATGCATTTTATGGGCTATAAAATTATCATTCTTTTACTTGGAGAGAAATTGTAAGGGTAACATGAGTTAGTAACACTGGTGTGAAAACCCTCAGACCAGACGTTGGATAGGATTCCTGGAAACATAAGGAGACCCCTGTTTTCTTGTTTTTTCTGTCTAAAAAGAAAAATAAGAAAGAAGACTGAAATAGGAAGAACAGTGGCCTCCAGGTCCGTAACCTTCAGTGTCCCACTCACCTGGAGAGCGCCTCTACCCATAATGCACTAAGTGGATGATTAAAAAGGAATGGGGGGCTTAACTGAGGGTAAGCGCGGGGTCCCCCGAGCTTTGCGGAGCATTGAACCGTGCGTCTACAGCTGTCTCCACACAAGCCCGACATTCTTTATTTATTTGTTATGAAATATTTATGGGTGTTATGAAAGGTTTAAAATAATGTGTCTGTCCCTCTCTCCCCTCTGTCTCTCCCCTCTGCTCAGCACACTGTTTTCCAATGCATAAATAATTCTGGGCTCCGGACAGTGGGCAGCACATTAGGTGCGGAGTATCTGCTGTACCACATTTTTTCTGCCTGAGAGAAAATATCATTCCTAGTAATTTTCTACACTTATACAATCGGCGTTGACAGTAAATAATTGATGTGTGAATTTAGGACTAAACTCCAACACAATATGACTTTATGTCAAGGGTTACTCCCAGCAGATTTTGAGCTAAATCATCTTGCAAAATGGGTTCTTTCAGTGGGAGAAAAAAAGCTTTTTGAAATTATTTTAATGGAAAACTGGGACCTTCGTGCAGCTCTTCTTTTGATGAGGTCTTGCTTTGCATGGCTGGTAATAAAACCAAGCAATCTACCCATTATGAGATTGGAAATGTTTCATTTGTGATCACAAATGGATTTTTTTTTTAAGACTGACACAAGCTGTTTTTATTCGGCTCATCCTTTTTTCTCTTTTTTCCTTCTTTTTTTTTTTTTTTGTGTGTGTGCATGCATGTGTGTGTCTGCGTGTGATTGCGTTGGTGTGTGGTAGGCTGCCCTCTGCTTTTCATCCTAGAATCTTCCATAGAAAGTACAATTATGATTTAAATTACAAGCTGGATATATTTGCAATTTAAAGATATATAACTAGCAGAAAGGCTTCAGATAAAGCGCTACACATTCCCTCCCATCACTGCAATTAAAATCCTTTTCATCATGAAAAGAAAGCGGTTAACTGCAGACCAGGAGGGAGAGAGCAGACACGGGAGAGAGAAACCTTTCATGAGATGGTCCGCGGAGAAACGCTTTGTATCTTTACGGCTTCAATTGAAGGCCAGACAAGAAGATCAAAGAAAACAAAGTAGGTGAAAGATCCAGAGTGAAATTCTCCATTTGTTTCACGGCACTCTGGGGGGGACGGAGATTTGGAACTATCAGAAATCTTTATGTAATTTCATTTTTGCTGAGATGGAGATACAGAGACTGGAATTTAAAGCAAGGCCCTACGTGGCTTTGAATTGCTCTCACCTCTCTATTTTCTCCCGCATTGACAGTTGTGCAAGGTTTTGTTTATTCATTTTTGGATGCATTGTTCCTTTTAAAAATTCAGATCTTGTGTATAATAAATTTAAGTGAATTTATAATATAAATGAAGAGATACGATAAAATCCAAAACTTCCTGAAGAAAAAAAGCCCTATGTCACAGTAAGATCTCGACTGGACTGAGAACTCTTAAGTCGCAGGTGTTGGCTTGCATTTGCGCTCGGTCGGCGGCCTCCCCTGTGGTCCCGCTTCGCCTCCTCCCTGCTGTCCTCCACGTTGTGGTCCCGCTTCGCCTCCTCCCCGCTGTCCTCACGTGGAGGAAATCTATGGCTGTCACTTCATTCCATAGGTGGCACCCATGTCTCCGTGCACGCAGGTCTAGGAAATTTCAGACCAAACACTGGCTTGTAAAAGTGCTTGCTCTCAGAGAGGGGTACTTATTTCTGAAAAACACAACACAGATTTCGTTAAAAATAACTTTGAGATAGATTCCGTAACTGGGGTTATTTAGTTTACTCCCTTATTTCTGTGTGGTGATGAGAATGCTGACAAATGGGTCTTATGTAGCAGGCTCTTCAGCAGACTTTTGGGGCTACATGAGCACGCACACGAGTGTGCTTGTTGGGTTTGTGTTTGCCATGTTCACACCAGAGACAGCAAGTTTTCAAGAAAAAGCTCTTCTTAAAATATCCTGGCTGGAGCTGGTGGGTGAGTGCAGCGGCTGCAGGGTTGGCCATGAGCACAGTGTGGGTGCCTGCCTGCTCCTGTAGGCTACAGAGCCCATGTGCAAGTGCATGTGTGTGCATGTGTGTGTGCACGTGGGTCGGTGAGGACTAGATGTGTGCGTGCGTGTGTGCACACGTGATGGTGGGGACTAATAGGGTCATGGGTGCTGGAAGTCCATGGATGCAAAGATGTCGACATTATGATTCCTGTAAACATTTCCTTGTCAAGCTGAAAATAGGATCTGGATCTCGAAACTCCACGACCCTTAGAGACGATCTTGTCCAAAGGCATGAAGAAACCCACAGAACGCAGCCCGCTAGCCCTTGATCACGGGCTGTTATATGACAGGGCACCAGTGACACTGAGGTGTCAGACTACAGGATACTATGTCCATAAACCCCTGTGTCAGGCAGAACTGTGGGGCTCCAGCGTGGCCCCACTTGGAGGTGGGACTTGTGCCGGCCTGGATCACCCACCCCAGAGGTCCGACTGCCCCCAGAGGCCCCTGTCGGGGAGAAAGGGGGGGAGCTGAGGCCCAAGGCTGCAGCACCACACTGCTCATCTCCCCGAAACAGACAGGTGGGCCAAAGGGCACTTTGCTTGACCCCTGGGGGGCAGCCAGGGTGACAGAGAGAAGGCGCCGGAGGTCAAGTCTTTCTTCAGGGTCGCTGCTGCTGAGGTGAGCATTTCACTGGGAAGAAGACTGCTCCTGAGGTTTGGCTCCTGCTGCCACCAGTGAGGAGCTTCAGATGCCCGGGCTGAAGCCGCCAGGCCCTCCTGCGCTTCAAAGGTGGCAAAGCCCACAACAGCCACAGCACACTGTGATGGGGGATGTCTGAACATTCACGAGTCTGTGTTTGGTGGGGTGACATTTGGGAACTCCCACCCAGGCTGCAGGAAAGCAACCCCCCTGGTCTCACCAGCGTGCGGTGGGCGTGGCTGAGATCCCAGGGCTGTCTGGGTCCCGAGCCTGCGTCCCCACCACTGGCGACAGGCTGGACACACTAGCTTGACCTCAGGGGGAGACTGGCTGCCTCCCTGGGTCGTTTCTGGGTGGAAAGTGAAGGCGGCATTTTAAGCAGGACAAACTCACACCCTCCCTTAGATGGCTCCACCACGCCAGTCAGGATCCCTGCCGGCTGCACACCCAGAGGGGAAGGCATTAGCCGACCCAGAGAGGTCATCTGAGCCTGCTAAACGCATGAGCGCTCACTCCCATGATCCTCTTTGCTCCCAGCATTCCTGGACACCCTGGTGCCTTCCGGAAGCACGGCCTTAAGGAAATGGAGTGCTTTGGGGCTGTGGTTTTCCCATGAGTTTGGGCACAGGGCAGGCATTCCAGGTGAGCAGGCTGTGCACTTTTCACCGCTGAACCCCCACCTGACTCCCAGGCTCTAGGGGAACCGTTGTCGCTCCTTCTCGAGCAGCAGCTCTGGAGCTGGGCTGTCCTCAACTGTGTCTTCTTCCCAGCATCCCTGGGATGCATCTCAGAGCCCCTGGACAGAGTGGTGGTGCTGGTGGTGTGCAAGGGTGTGCATGTGTGTCTATGAGTGTATGTGTGTGTGCATGCTTGCACGTGTATATGTGATTGTGTGTGTGTCTATGAGTGTATGTGTGCCTGTGTGCTTGCATATGTATATGTGATTGTGTGTGCGTGTGTGTCTATGAGTGTATGTGTGCACGCTTGCACATGTATGTGTGATTGTGTGTGCATGTGTGTCTATGAGTGTATGTGTGCATGCTTGCACATGTATGTGTGATTGTGTGTGCATGTGTGTCTATGAGTGTATGTGTGCATGCTTGCACATGTATGTGTGATTGTGTGTGCATGTGTGTCTATGAGTGTATGTGTGC
>NC_138375.1:1310675-1346065 GCF_054177405.1 Leptonychotes weddellii
GTGTATCTATGAGTGTATGTGTGCGTGCTTGCACATGTATGTGTGATTGTGTGTGCATGTGTGTCTATGAGTGTATATGTGCATGCTTGCACATGTATGTGTGATTGTGTGTGCATGCGTGTCTATGAGTGTATGTGTGCGTGCATGCTTGCACGTGTGTATGTGATTGTGTGTGCATGTGTTTGTCTATGAGTGTATGTGTACATGCTGTATGTGACTGCATGTGTGTGATGTGCATACATGAATGTACCTGGGTACAGCATGTACATGACTACTGACATGGGGCAGGAGGCTGCAGGGCCTGGGGAAACTCCTCTCCCTCCCAGGTCCTCCTCAGGGCCTGATTCCGTCTTGATGGGCAGCCGCAGGGCAAGGGGGGTGGCTGGCCCCTTTCTCTGTGGTGCTTTAGGGCTCCTGTCACTGTGATGGAGGTGGAACGAGACCTGAGGTTGCCGCTCACAAGGACCCGTTTCTTGTTTTTCTTTGCAGTCGTTAGTAGAAAAGCCATGTGAGAGGCACTTGGGTGCTGTCTCATCCGGGGGTCTGTTCCACTTTCAGGAAACATGGGGCTAGTGTGGGACAGGCCAGGAGCCAAGCCCCAAGGGGACACCCACCACCCAGTCCTCGCAGGGGGGCAGCCCCCGCAGCATGTGCAACCCTGCACACAAGGCTGGGTCTATACCTGCTCGTAGGTCTGCTATACCCGGTCAGGCATTCACATGGACCCCCTCACCCTCTCAGAGGTCCTCCCTCACCATCCTCCCTCCTGCTGGCCCCCTCCCTGCCCACCCCTTACTTTCCTGACAGAGCTGGTGGTTATCTAAATTAAGTATGCATGTTCTAGTCTACTTTCTCCTTGCAGCCCCCCCACGCAGGAGAACCCCTGCTCACTGACGCCTTCTGGCCTCCTCTCTCTCCGCTGCATTTCTGCATTATCAGCCTGAGTCTGACCCCGGCAGGGGCTCAGCTGTGAGAATAAGTGGACAGATGTTGCAAACCTAGCTGGACGAAGGGGCTCCCTGAGCACTGGACCCCGGGGCAAAGGACACCACCCAAGAAGCCAAGGTCCAGTTACCATCCACCCCCAACACCTCCCAGAAGGAGAGTAGAGGCAGGGTCACCCCAGGGGCAGCTCACACGGCACCTTCCCTGACCTACACCTGGGGGGTGGGGACCACCAGTGACACGGGGGCTCCACCTTGAGAGCCCAGAGCTGGCCCAACATCGTGAGGAGCCTCCTGGTCCTCGGGGTTGGATGACGTGCCCTGCTCTAGGGTGCCCCCTGTGGATCAGACACACATCCCAACACCTCTCCACGCCCTTGACTCAGCCTCAACCTCACGCTCAATTCTCAGACAGAAAGGGAGGGTGGATAGAGTCTGCTTCTTGAGTCTAGACTCACACATAGTTTTGCAGAAAGACCTTCCTCAAGGTCACTGTTGGGAAATTTGGGGTATGTGTTTCCTGATGCAGTCTCATCGTGGCATGGGACTCTCAGTACCTTGTTCTCGAGGCTCAGGAGGTCCAGCATTCTGTGGGATTCAGTGCTTTCCCGGATGTTCCTGGAGGCAGCATGATGCCCTCTCACCATGGCCAGCGTCACTCCTCCCTTTGTTCTCAGATGCACAGGCAGATGAGCTTGACAGGGATCTGAAGCCACGCTGGGCCACGCCTTTTCTTCAATGGGGAGCGGCTGTTCCAAGCAAGGTGCGGAGGCCCTGCAAGTAGGGACTGGGAACCCCGGGCGTGAATGTCACACGGCCGGGTCAGAGCCGTGCACTGCTCCACGGACGTCCCAAAGGAGAAGTTACGCGGAGGAGCAAGAACCTCAGAAGTCACCGAGTGACTCCCAACCAATTTTCTTAACAGTTTATTTTGCTGCAGCGCAGATGGAACGCTACTAGATACAGCATTAAAGGATTATATCCGAGGGAAAAACAATCAGAGGCATATCCCACCAAGTTTTAGAACAATAAACATACCCTCTTGCTCCCAGAAGCTCATGCGTGGGTGACAGGGCACTGAGTGAGGAGACAGTGTCGCAGTGACCCTGCCCGCGGGGGCCCCGCACTCGGGCCGCTGCTCCCAGGTGCCACGCGCAACCTAATTAACAAATGCAATACCCACTCAGGCGATGGCAGGCGCGCACTCGGAGTGAGGCCACCGGGGAGCACGGGGAGCGGTACCAAAGCAAGGCTGCTATTTTTAATTCTTTGGAGAACCAATTCAAACAGAAAATGTAATTAACAATTTGTAAATAGAACGCCCAAAAGCTCTCCCTCTGGCGCCTGTATGCATATCTTTGATATTTGCTTAACAAATTATCAAGTAGCCATTTCACAGGTAAAACATCCGACATGTTCACGGCTTTGCAGCCGTGAAATTGTCAATCATCACCTCCCTGAGCAAGACCCCGTGCTCGGGTCTTAATCTCGATAATTCATGGAATGAGGCCGAGGCTCCTGGAAGAGCAAGCCTCGTTCCAGGGTCCTGCAGTCCTGGCCACAAGGCCCGGGGCTTGCCTACAGGCACACTGTGTTCCCAGACTGGTTTCGGGGAGCAGTAAGGGTCCCACATGGGGTCGTGGTCATGGAGCTTGCAGACTTTACACCGACATAAGAAATAAGGTCAGATTAGGGTCCTGGTGCTCAGGAGCTCAAGTGGAGAGAACCCCCAGGCCACGTGGTGGACTGAGCCTTGGGTTCTGTAAAACCGTCTGCCGTGGTCTTGTTTGGCTGGAAGCTGAGAGAAGAGCATGGGGCTGCCAGGGCCACTTTGAGCTCATCCTCCCACAAAGAGACCGTCAGCACTCAGGGCCACCCAGCAGGTCTGCACACTTGGTTCCTTGTGCACAATGAGCAGGAAAGGCTCCGTGGAGAAGTGGGAAAGACAGGAGGGTGTGTGCGCGTGAGTCAGCCAGCGATAGGTGACAACAGAAGTGCAATCTTATATCCTGGCTCCAGCTTCTCTGGAGTCCAGAGGACATTTGAAATGAGCCCATGGAGCAGCAGAAAGGAATCTGTTTCCCACTCACCCAAAGCCCTGCCAGGGTGTGAGTGCTGGTCTCCCTGGGGCATGTGGCCAGGGAGCTCCATCCGTTCCTGCTCAAACCATGGGGTTTCTGAAAAGGACCAGCTGAGGTCAGCGTGCAGTTGAGACCCGACCGCTAAGTTGCTCAGGCGAACATAGGGTCAGCTGCAAGCGTTAAGTGGAAATGACAGTTTTAAAAAAAGGCAAAAAAAACCCCAAACCAGAAATCTTTTGGGCACTGCCAGGCAGAGTAGGTGCTCAGCAAAATCTTCCCCAGCTTCTTCCCTCCAGGACGGGTTCTCTCCCCCTGCTTCTCTGCCGTGCACAGAGCAGGGCCGCTGAAGCCCGTAGGGAAGCCCCCAGAACCTGCAAAACTGGGAAATTTCGTGCAAAGGTGTGGCGGCCGCAGCTGCTGTAAAAAGGGTGAGAACTGGCTGGTGGGGTGTCTGAGTGAGGCTCCCTCCAGGGCATCCCACTGACTCAAGTCCCAGGACAAGCAAGAAGGCAGCCAGGGTCTAGCGGAGCTTGGGGGCCCACGGCCGCCAGCCAGCAGCTGGTCAGGAGACGGGCATTCCCCAGCCTCCTCGTGGAACGCACTTCCGCCAGACCTTGACAACCATGATTTAAAGAGGAGCGCGTATAGATAAAGTAGAAAAACCTTCAACATACTCCCGGTTGGATTTTTTTTTTCTAATGCTTATTTCTAAATGAACACAATCTACTCCAGAACTCTTTAATGTAATAAAAATATAGCTCAGGGTCAGGTATGAAATTAATGACACAAATTCAAAGTATTAATGCTCAGTGGGATGAATCAACTTCAATGAAGAAATAATCAAGCTCTGTAACCAGACCCAAATGGAAAAAGATAGAAGCACATGAACAATTCCAACAGCAATCTGTTACGAAGGAAATTATGGAAACATGTATAAAATATTTATTTTTAATAAGATGAATGTCCTATTTCTTAAAACTAAAATAAGATTAGACTCTTAACTTATTATCAAAGCATAGCAATGATTACAAATGCCACCTCTTCATGTGGATGGAAATGCTAATTTTATTATCTTAATTTGTACAGCTATGTGTCTTGTCTATTTTATTCTTTTTAAGGTTAAATAAGTAGCAATAAGAAAGTTTTGGGATTTCACTTATACGAAGTGAAATCTACGGTACCAAATATCCAAATAGGACATTTGATGGATCCAATAATTTTGAGGCCAGAACAATTTCTACATCACAAGGACACCTCTCGGACTAGCGGAGGCTTAAAGGAGGGCACGTCTTTCACGACGTGAAATGCATATCTATTATGCATATCACAATCTATTTGTCACTTTGCAGGTGACACCCTTCAGGAAAATGAAACTGACCATTGCATCACCCTGGAGGTGGTTCATTTAGAGAAGGATGAAAAATCCTTCACTATTTGCAAAGTCTTATCCTCGTGTAGGACCTTGGGCACACAGTAGGCGTATGAAAGGCAGGTGAAGCAGGTGAGCTAGGCGGCCATTTGCACGTCAGTGTCATGCATGATGATGCAGAGGGCTTAGTGACTTGGCCTCTTGGCCCAGGTAATGGAGTTGGGCTCTGGAGCTGGCAGAAGTGGTCTGAGATGTGCCGAAGTCATTTACTGCAGACTGCAGAATAGTCTGCCACGGTGAAATCTCTGACAGAACCTGAGTCGACAGCACTGGAGGAGGAGTGATTAAAACACGTTCACTACATAGATGGCATGAAGCCAGTGAAGACATATTTTTGAAGATATTTTAAAAAATTGCAAAAGTGGGGCGCCTGGGTGGCTCAGTCGTTAAGCGTCTGCCTTCAGCTCAGGTCATGATCCCAGAGTCCTGGGATCGAGCCCCGCGTCGGGCTCCCTTCTCCGCGGGAAGCCTGCTTCTCCCTCTCCCACTCCCCCTGCTTGTGATCCTGCTCTCATGGTGTTTCTCTCTGTCAAATAAATAAAATATAAAAAAAAAATTGCAAAAGTGACAATTATACAGTGCTAAGTAAAAAAGGCAAGGTAAAAGCAATCTATCCACTGTATCTCTATTTACTAAAGACCTATCTCTCTGTGTGTACACAGAATATATGCGAACACGTAAGTATATGTATGCTATATGAGCATAAATATAAATGTGAACACATACTTCCTCATACCCTAAAATGGTTGGTAGGAAAAGTAAATATAAACAGTTCACCTGTGAATGATTGATTGATTGATTGATTGATTTTTAAGAGAAGGAAGGGAGGAGGGGCAGAGGGAGTGAGAAAATCTTTCTTTTTTATTAAAGGTTTTTATTTATTTATTGGAGGGTGACAGAGCACAAGCATGGGGAGGACGGGCAGAGGGAGAGGGAGAAGCAGGCTCCCTGCTGAGCAGGGATCCCGACGCTGGACTCGATCCCAGGAACTTGGGATCATGACCTGAGCTGAAATCAAGAGTTGAACCCTTAACTGAGTCACCCAGCACCTGACCTATGATTTATTTTTATGTTTCTCTTTTTACCTTTTCCCAATGAAAATTTCTACAATGAATTTGGGTTTATTCCATAACCTGAAAAATCATGAATCTTAATACATATTAGGAAATGTTACATGATCTCAGAATGAGGGGACCACCTCAGTGTTCTCTGGGCTCTGCGGTATTTTCATTTTTAAAAAATGCACACATTTAGGGCACCTGGGTGGCTCAGTCGTTAAGTGTCTGCCTTCGGCTCAGGTCATGATCCCAGCGTCCTGGGATCGAGTCCCACACCGGGGTCCCTGCCCGGCAGGAAGCCTGTTTCTCCCTCTCCCACTCCCCCTGCTTGTGTTCCTGCTCTCGCTATCTCTGTCTCTTTCAAATAAATAAATAAAATCTTTAAAAAAATGCACACATTTAATAATAAAAGAGTTATTTCCCGATCGTTTAATTATATTAACTTGATTAGTTGTGATCCTGTGTTTGCTTGGCTCTCTCTGTGTTGTACACAACTTGACCCTCTCCTCTGCTGAGTGTTTTGCCTTACTCAGTATTTTGTCTTACTAATTTATAAGAGAATTTTTTTTATCATATCTGTTTCAACATTTTCTCAGTGTGTCTGCCACTTAGTACTATTTTTTAAATATGTAAATGGGTTAATTGTTTATATGGACAAATGTATCAATAAGTATTTGCATATTTCTTCAAAATCTTATATCTTTGCAAAGTCCTTTTTCATCAAGAGATTGGTGACTCCATTTCTTTCTAGTATGCATGTGTTTGCATGTTTTTATGTTTAGTTTTTAAACTATCTTGTTATTATAATTACTAACGCCCCACTTATTTGTAAGACCTAATCATCATGTATTAAATGCTAATATTCACATCCTGGTAGGTGTGTCTGTTTAGTTCATTTGCATATTTTGGCATCAAAGCCAAACTCTAATAATAACTATAACCTTAAAATATGTTTTCCAATCTTCTAGATTCTTTACAGAGAGAGAGGGAGGGAGGGAGAGGGAGGGAGGAGAGAAAGAGGAAAAAAAGAGAAAAAAATATTTGTGGTTACTTAGTTATTTCACATACATTTTTGGAAACATTGTGTCGTATTTACTTCCAACATAGTTCCCATGCTAGTTTGTTAAATTAAAACTACATATTTTCTATTTCTTCCTTGACCCAATTTCTTCTGCATCCTTCAATTTATAAAAATACTTTTCTTTACATGGGTCCCACTCATTTCTTTATAGATAGATATCTACCTGTGTTTGTTTGGTTTGAGAAATCAAACTCTCCCCACCCCCATATTCTAAGTGATCATTCCAGTTTGACACAAAAGCCATTGATCTGGTAACATTGTCTGCATATGTCTCCACACAGTGCTCTGCTGTTCCATGTAACCCTATTATTTTTGGTTGATTCTTTGGCATGGTCACACGAGCAAAAAACGAGCAAAAGTCACAAGATCAGCAAATGAAGACCATTTGACTCCCTGCCTTTCAGTCCCTTTGCCTGTCATTTATGATTCATAGTGTGGCATAAATCATAATGTATTTATTTACCTCCAAATAGGTAAGACACCACATGGAGGGCTCCACGTGGATTGTATAACTTAGTCTTCAGATTCTCCCAAAAGAAACTAACAAACAACAATGCACCCCGATACCAGGGCTGATTGGTTGCAGAGGTGGAGGTCAGACTCCAGCCGACCTGGGTGTGAGCACCTGCAGGTTACCAGAGCCCAGGAGGAGCGGGGGAGGGCGGGGAGGCATCTGTCCTTCCTTGGATTTTATAGAGATTCTCCAGAGTTTTGCTGTTAATTGCGTTGATTGTTGGGTCGAGGCAAATATTTCTCATTGGAATAAATACACACTCCTTAGAGTTTTTAAATTAAAGTACTCTGTAGAGTTTTAAAATTAATGACATGAACCAATTGAATATCGCTAATTAATAATATTGACATACTGTTATATATAATATATCCTATGCTAATATTATTACTATATGTAATAAATGAACATGTAAATGAGTTTGCCATTTGAATATCTGTTTATGAAACTATATGGCTTCCTAATACTTAACCTTTTCATGTGGTGTCATGTATTAAGAGATTTATTGTTAATTAAGTCATCTTCTTTTTTTGATAAATCAATTTTGATTTGGTAGATTTGTTGAATTCAACTTATTAGCATTTTACCCAGTGGTGTGCTGCCAAAATATCTAGCTCTCTGAAAAGTTATATGCATAGGTATACATACATAAGTTTTTAAACAAATTGAAGGGTATACTGTACATAATCAACAAATAATAATAAAATATGCAACACTCTGTATTGGAAGTGCCATCAGTTGATTCTCGGAGTATTTTGTTGGATTTGCTAAACTCTTGACTCTGTAGCTAATCTACGGCTGCAACTGAACCTCAGTTTCACCATGAATGAGATGAATGCTGGTCGACACTGTGTTGGAACTTCACTGTTTTGCCCATGATGTGGGCAACGTCTTTGCTGAATCGGATAAGTTTCCATGTACTGAAATACTGGCACAATTTTTGCCTCGGTGTGTTGTGCGAGTTATAAAATGGCTCAGAAGTGACACATGTTTAAGTTTTCTATGCATTTTATTTTATTTTTTTATTATTTTTTATTATTATTATTTTTAAAGATTTTATTTATTTGACAGAGAGAGACACAGCGAGAGAGGGAACACAAGCAGGGGGAGTGGGAGAGGGAGAAGCAGGCTTCCCGCCGAGCAGGGAGTCCGACGCGGGGCTCGATCCCAGGACCCCGGGACCATGACCCGAGCCGAAGGCAGACGCTTAACGACTGAGCCACCCAGGTGCCCCTCTGTGCATTTTTTAACTTCTGTAAGCATCAACAAAACCAAACAACTAGCCAAAGCCTCCCGTGTAGCGGTGCCATTGTCGGCCGGGTAGGTATTCCCACGGTGGCGGCCGATTCAAGCTGCCACCATGACCTGGCGGGGTGTGGTCCGGGACGAGACGCCCTCCCGCAGTACTTGCCCCAGGCAGGCACGAGAGGCTTAGCGATTACGGAAGCAAAGTGGTTAGACGGTGAGCAGGTTTTAGGATTTCCTCTGAAATACGATTTATATAAGTTTATACACTTAATTTTTAATAATGGCCATTTCTCACAGGGGGCTTGCAAGACCCCTAACAATTGAGCAGTTAGCTCTCCCGGCTGGCGTGTGACTCACACAGGACCCCGAGCTATGTTTCCTTCCATTGTTGGGTTTTCATACCCAGATTTTTGTTACTTTTGTCAATTGGACTGAGTTTTCTTTCAATTTTCTTATAATTTATATGGTATTGGAATAAAATGCTTCTTGAAATTTTGATAGAATTAGTTAATAAATCCGCCTTGTTGTAGAACCTGTTATAGAAAAGCTGATATTTTAAGTTACACTTATCATTAATTTATCACCTCCAAGTTCCTTCATCTTGAGTTAACTTTGGTCACTTTTATTTACTAGAGGATTATAAACTGTGCTGATGTTTTCAAACTGTCCTGTCCTTATAATTGCAGTAATCCTTCTCAACCTGCTGGAGGCTCTCCAGCTGCCCCCCACCCCACCCCACCCCACCAGACTTGGGGTGACATTGTACTTAAATTAAGTATAGATGGGGTATAGCAATGGAGAAGTCACACTGAGTTGTCAGTGTCTTAGCTTTCCATCTATAAAACAGAATATTTTATTTTATGTGGGTGAGCCAAACATGACTGAAGAGTCAGCGATGTTTATGAAAACCCAAGGAGAAAGCCCCAATCCTTGCTGGGCGTAGGTGAGGACCTAACTGGTCCCCCATCCTGGGTGTGTGGGCTCTCACAGGGAGCCTTCTCCAAAACTGCGGCCCGTGTATCTACAAAATCAGTGTGCCGCTGACCTTGGCATGGGGGCCTGGGGTCATTTGCGGTTTGGCCCAGAGTTGACCATCTGTAGGAAGGGGTGGGGCGTGGGTCCAGGGGAGTGATTGGCTTATGCCTGTTGTCACTGACCCACACGGACAGACTAGCATCCACAGGACAGCGTTCAATGTGAATGAGCTCTTAGAAGCTGATCAGATCCACACTCTCAGGGCAAATGGAAGTAGGATTGGAAATAATTATTTGAGTAATTCTAGATGACTGGATTTTATTCTGAGAGAATAAAGTTTATCCTGCATGACTTGTTTACATGATTATTTTCAATAAGCATGTACAGTAATTTATTTCATAAATGTATTTATATGTGCTAATAATGTCCTACAAGAAGTTGTACTCGGAAAGTGAAGAGAGCCCATAGGCATCCCAATATGGCAACTCCAACTTTGCTGGGCAGAGCCCTCAGGTATCACGGCGTCCCCAGCAGCAGGGCGGGGTTGAAGGGGGCCAGAAGGACTACCCTCCCTCAGCCCACAGGTGTGTCCTTTAACTTGACCAGGACTGGCTTCCTCATCTCTAAGGCTAATTGCCTTTCAGTAAGGACAAGCCATCCTGAACTGGACGGAAGGGTGGAGGGAATCACCCCAGCTCCCCTTGGCCAGGGGCTGCCAGACACAAAGCCTGAGAGATGCGTTTACGGGGATTAACATCTCCCAGGGGGACTCTGAAAGCCTGTGCAGGGCTCCAGCTGGGACAGCTCCATCCAGAGCCCCAGAAAGCTTCCGTGCCCTATAAAGGCTCTGAGCAGTCCCATGGAAGAGCAGCCTATTTAAACTGACTTACCCAGTTTCCAAATTTATTGAACAAAGTGACCCCTTTCTTCCCTAAAATACCTGCGAATAACCATGAAAGTCAAACATTAATGCTCCTCTCTGCTTGGTGTTCATAGTAACAAATCCATCTCTGGTCTCGGTGGACGGCCTTGGCAGGGAGATGGCTGAATGTCTGGATCGGCTTGCTCAGAAAGCTCTTGTTTCTACGAAACAGGATCCTTTCAGCAGATGTAGAACCACCACCAAATCATATGCTATAAAGTCTAGCAATTTCTCTCCCAACCTCCTGCTCTGTCTAGTGTCCTAGGTTGGGTGCGTTCCACCTCTCGACACTCTCTGGAGGTTTGCTGACCCACCCTTGTCGAGGTGGGCGGGGGCTGCCTTCTGGGAGCGGTCCTGGGCCAGGCTGGAGAGCGGGGTCCTCCAAGGCCCCCGGCCCCAGAAGGGAGTGTTGATTTTCACGCCCGTCTGCTGGGGTGGGGATTATGGCTTGCAACAGTGGTTTCTGGTCAGGTGGTGCCCGGCGCAACCGAGGTCTCCAGGGCCCGAGCCCTCCCTGTGCCCTCCCTGCGCCCCATGTCGATGGCACCTTCCTCATCTCTCTTCTTCCTCTGCTTGCTTTCTGGGCTTTTGAAAGATAATGTTTGCACACCTTTATCTTCAACCACGGAAGCCCGAGGACAGCCCTGTGTGCGCTGCCGTGGGAGCTTCCGCTCAGAGAAGGGCCAGACGCCCTCGCCGGCCGGGCCTGGCTGCCAATCCATAGTGTTCCTGGCCATGATTAATCTGATAAATAATAAATATATCAATCTAGTCTTTTAGACAAGGACAAATTCCTACCAGCAGGGAGGCAGGAGGCCTCCCTCACAGCTGCCTGTAGTGCTGGGATTAATTATTTAATGCTTAATTCTTCGGGAAATGAGAAAGTTTTGATTAATGCTGTCCAGTGCCGTTCCTTGCTTGTTTGATACGTGTCAGATAATTTTTCCTTGGCAGTCACTCTGAAGAAGCCAGAGGCTACTGTCACGGGGATCAGACACCAAATTTCCAGAGATTAATTGAAGAGAAAATGTACAGAAAAGCACCACTAGCTCGGGCCGGGCTGTGGGCCTCGCCGCGTCCTGACCTAAGACTGGTCCCAATGCAGTGGAAAACTATGTTTGGTTTCCAGTTGATTTTTTTTCCAGCTCCCTCCCGAATTTATTTAAATACTGGTTGCGGCTGTCTCCCTGGTCAGCAGGAATGGGTGAGCAGCAAAGGTGGATGTGTGGTCGTGAGTCTGAGCTGGGCACAGACCGCCTGGCACACTGTTCACGCCCAGGTCCAGAGCCTGCTCTTCTTGATCTCAGTTTACTGTTGAGGATCACTTCACGAGACCGTTCTTCAACTTCTCTATAAATTCACATGTCCCAGAGCTCCGAATCAAAGACAAGCTAAGACGGTATCCTTGACCTCACTTTATAAACCCTGCCCGCTCGGCTCACAAAGGCCAGTTTTCCTCATTCTTGTTCATTGAGCTACAATGGACACAGGACATGCTCTTAGTTTCTGGGTGCATCAGACTCGCCCAGCACCCACAAGCCTTACAGAATGACCCTAGGCGTAAGGCCAGGCCCACCTGTCATGTGCAGGGTTGGAACAGTATTCCTGGCCGCATCCCCCACGCTGCACTTTTCATTCCTGTGACTTACTTGTCTGATACCTGGAACTCTGTGGCTCTTGATCCCCTTCGCCCAGTTCACCCTCTCCCACCCTCGGGCGACCACCAGTTGGTTCTCTGTGTTTATGGGTCTGTTTCTGTTTTGTTTGTTCATCTGCTTTGTTTTTTTTACATTTCTCATGTATGTGAAATCATAGGGTATTTGTCTTTCTCGGACTTACTTCATTTGGCATAACACCGTCTAGGTCCATCCATGCTGTTGCCAACGGTGAGATTTCTTCTTCAGGGCTGAGCAAACTGTTTCTTAGAACCCCCAGCCCCTGACTGGGGGTCTGAGGCAGCTCCAGGTCTAAGCCCTTCACAGGGGGTCCCAGGGACCCCACCCAGCCCTTTGCCTCCCCCTGGGCCCGTGGCCACGGCTTCCCGGGACTTGGGGCTAAGAGCGAGCGAACAGCGCCTGTCAGAGCAAGTGCGGTGATAACGCAGAGTGGAGGGAGCCTCGCCCACGTGATGCCTGCCCGGGCCGTCGACAGTGCTCGATGTCGTCCTCCAAGAGAGGGCAGTGGCCCACGGCTGGCTAGGGCAAACTGGACTTGCGGTTCTGACAAATTCGCACATCAGGTTAGCTCAGCCCTGAGCACATTCTGAGAAGTGAGAGCTTGCACCTTGATCAGCCAGTGTTGAACCCAGGTTTGCAGTGTGAGCTCAAACCTGGGAAATCCGGCGTCCGGGAGCAGGGCTCGGCAGAAGGCAGATGGACAAGAAGCATCTGAATCTGTGGTGCTGAACGTGAGGGAATTTACACCACAAGCAGCTTAGGGAGAATCCTCAGGAAGTACAGAAAAACCACAAAAAGAGGGCATTTCACATGTTTTGCATGAGGTTGACTTCCAACACGAGGAAGAGTTTAGAAGTTATTCTGGGTCTTTTGAGATGTTGCCAGCCCCCCATGGGCCCCACATGAGCATCTGATGCTGTGGACAAGATGGCAGGAGGCTGAGCGGGGAGCCCAAGCCCTGCGCTCCGCCATCCCACCGTGGACCCACGCACCCCCAGTTTATAAGCGCCCACCTCACACGTCGTCTTTTTGCTGGGTGTTGGGTAAAACTTACCATTTCACAGATGAAGAACTTTGACTAGGGAAGATCTAGTGAATTTCCCCAGTTTGGGAAGTAGGCAAGGATGAGCTGGAACCCACAACGATTCTCTGACTTGAAGACTTGGCTACTGACACTTCTCTCTTAACTTCGCAAGCATATGAGGTGACAATGTGGACCTCCTCCCCAGAATCTCACACCCCACCGCCTGCTTCCATGGTGCACGAGGACCGTGCCGGGGAGACGGGGCCCCTGAAGCATGTTCACAGGGCCCCTGTGCCCTGCTGTCCTGGCCCTACACTCACATGAGGGCAGAGGACATGGGGGACTTTCCCTGCCCCCTGCTCAAGGGCCTGGGCCATGCCCACTGCTTCTCCAGGCGTCCAGGCTCGAGCACAGCTGGCGAACAGTGGCAGCTGCACAGACTTGGGGTCACCCAGCCCCAGATCCTGGTGGGGCCCTGGGGCCGAGCATACGGCCTTCCTCCCAGGGGTGTGGAGAGCAAGGCCCGTCACACCTTGGAAAGGCAGACCAGCTGCTTGAGAGTGGAGGGATGGGCTCCCTGTGCACCTCATCTGACTGGAGCGTCAATAGCCAGGGGTTCACTGAGGTGGGTCCCACCCGTCCTCCTCTGCTCGTCGTGAGCGTGAGTGTGCAAGAGATCTCTCAGAGACGGGTCAGGGGCATATTTCAAAACATGGTTAACGTTGAGCATCTTCATTTTTATTTACCCCACTGTAGGAGCCTCTGTGTTTGGGAGTCACACGTCCTCACCCCTCCCGCCTGAGCACCGCCGGGGACACGACCCTGCAGCAGGACAGAGCCCCAGCCTTCGGGAGATACTCTGCCCAGCCCGGAAGCCCCTTCAAAGGGGAATTTGTTTAGGAAATTTGTATTTTCTGCTGCTTTCTTCTTGAACCTATTTGCATTTTAAATAATTAAAACATTAAAACTGAAAAATTTATAAATGAGAGCTGCTAAGAGGAATCCTGCTTGGCAGACAATAGAAAGGAAATTATTGCCCTGCTCCGTTTGCCTTAATGCTCTGTCACTCCCCCCGAGGCGCCTCTCTGCCACGGCTGGGACCCCGTGCGGCCCATGGCTCACACACGCAGACACACAGCACCGAGCCCGGACACCGTCCGAGACAGACATCACAGCAGCGAGCTCCTGGGCTCCGAGTCGGTCTGCGTCCTCCTGCACACGCTCGTCTCCTGTGGCCCCTCCAAGCTCTGCCACTTAAGGACACTGTTTGGGCGGGACTTTGATCTCATTATGTAACTAACCCAAACAGAATCTCATCAGGCCTCAACACCGCGGGTCCCCCTTCATCCCCATTTACTTCTTCATTGAAAGTTCACTTGGAGGAAGGGGAGGGTGGTGGGGTTGCGGGCCGGCAGAGTGACAGGCGCTTGGTCCGGCGCGGCTTTGCCTGGTTGTAACAAGCGCCAGGACATTAGGAGCCACAGAAGCCGGGCTGGCCGCGTCATCAATCACCAGGCGGACAGGTGTCCTCAGTGTGTTTGTTCCACTCTGCATAATAAGTGATTGGATCAGGTTTAATTAGATACTGGGTAATCAATCATTGCCAACAAGGCAACTCAGCTTGGGATCTAGATGCTGCAAGGGGAAAGGAAAAAAACAAAACCCGGCAAATCTCATCTCCTGTGCATAAATCCACCCGCACAAGAGCACCCGCCGTGGCGTGTGACCGAAGAGAGGTGCGGAGAGAATAATTCACATCTGGGCCTCCGTTCCCAGACAGCGCCTGGGTGACATTTTACTTTCGCTGCATAATTACTTTTCAATATAATATAATATGCAGACCTGAGGGAGGAAGGAAAAGCAATTAAATTATGCGCCGGCCCTTCCTCCTGCCACCGTCCCCAGAAGTGACCAGATGCTGCGTTCAGCGCAGACGCACTGAGGGGTGGGGTCTGACACCAGGTAGGGGATGGTGCCTGCCCGGGCCCGCTGCTCATTGTGGGACCTCCGAAGTCCCCAATCCAGCATCTGTCATCAACTCCAAGCTCTCAGATGATTGCTTCCTGCTCTGGTGTCAGAAGCCGAGTTCCCCCACAGCTCAATAGGTCCATGGAGATCACTGACCTGAACTGTGGGCAACTTATTTATTTACTTTGAAAATGACATTGAACCTCGTGGGTAGAAATCACAGGGAGCATCATTGCATTCATTATTTGGATGTCAAAGGTTATGTCAATTCTCACATGAATCTAATTAGACACAAAGCCACTGGGTCTATTAGAAACTGGGGACTCTGAGTGTTCATTGAGGGTCAGCAGGCAGACCCCTGCAGTCCTGGCTGAGCACTGTGCCAGGTTTACCACCAGGAACTTCTTTGTGTTATACAATGGAAACATCCAGCCTGATTCTGATTCCTTCCACACAAGAGGAATGGATGCTTCCAGCTCCCAGAAGAGCGGACTCCTTGACATCCCTTGAGGGATAAGGTGGGGAACCATTTTCACCTTTCTTCCTGTCCTCTCCACATTGTGGGCAGGATTCTCTGCTTATTAGAAGGCACCCATACAGTCACCTGGAAAAAATAACAGGTGTGGGAATGTGGTAGGTAGACCAACAATTCTCTTCTTTGGTGAAAATTCCTAAGTGGGTGAGTAGATGGATGGATGATGGATGGATGGAGGATGGATGATGGATGGAAGGATGGTGGGTGGGTAGGTGTGTATATGGATGAATGAATGCTGGGTGGATGAATGGATGGATGGTGGATGCATGGTGGATGGATGGATGGATAGTGGATGCATGGTGGATGGATGGTGGATGGATGATGGATGGATGCATGGGTGGATGGATGGAGGATGGATGAGTGGATGGTGGATGGACGATGGATGGAAGGGTGGATGGGATGGATGGATGGATGGGATGGATGGTGGATGGATGGAGGATGGGTGATGAGTGGATGGTGGATGGATGATGCATGGATGGGTGGATGGAATGGATGGATGGATGATGGGTGGATGGATGGGATAGATGGATGATGGGTGGATGGTGGGTGGATGGTGGGTGGATGGTGAATGGATGATTAGTGGATGGTGGATGGATAATGGATGGATGGGTGGATGGGATGGATGGATGGATGATGGATGGATGATGGGTAGATCCATAGATGGTGGGTGAGTGGGTACATGGAAGGATGGATGAGTGAGCAGATGAATACATGGTTGAATGGCTAGTTTGGTGGGACAGTGAATGGATGGTGGATGGGTGGGTGGATGGAAGGACTGGTGGTTTGATAGGTGGATGAGTGGATGGGCAGATGATAAATGAGTGAGTGGGTCAAGTGAATGGATGGGTGGGTAGATGGGTCTTGCTCCTCTGGTGGGTCTCACTTCCATCACCTTGCGCAAGACATCATTAACCTTGGACAGATGCTTCAGCTATGAGAGAGCCAAGACAGATGGAGATATCAGTGAGGGTGAGAGGCATCACCCACCCATGTCCATGAGTTTTTTCCTCACTTAAGAAAAGGGAGAAACAGACCCCCTCAGATTGAGTAACCAATTAAAATGTAATTTTAGAAAAATATCTGGTTTTGATTCAGATTCTAACCATTGTATGATTGAGTATGTTTTATGGGACAGTAGAACATAAAGTAAACAATAGTAAATGACACCTGCTGCATACACTACAGAATCCAAAACTACTGGAGCCAAGAGCTCTCTATGGACAGGTGTGCTCATCCCTTGTCTTGGAGTCCATGGTGGACTCCCCCCCCCATGACACCTCTTCCACCTCCCGCTCCCTGGCAGTGACCATGGTGCCTCTGGTCCCCTCTCCTCCTCCTCCAGAACCAGGAAAAGGCCCCAGGTCCTTGCATGGTATTGCATTCATTCCTCTACGAGGTGCCCTGGGCTCTTGTCTCTGAGCAACACACCTTCTTCCTTGGAAAAGAAAAGATGACTTGAAAATTAAGGTGTTTGGGAATGTGTGTTGTGTGTTGTGGTGAGGGTAGACTCCTCCCACTCTGTGCAGAACAGGGGTGCATGTGTGGGGTGTATGGGGGATGTGTGTGGGGTGGGTGTGGGGTGTGAATGGAGGTGTATATGGGGTGGCCGTGGGCTATGCATGGGTGTGGGGTGTCCTGGGCATGCCTGGCTTGACTGCGCTCCCTGAGGGGTCCTGGGCTGAGTGGGGTTGAGGGCTAGTCCTGGTGGACTCATCTCCTAAACTGGAGATGTGGGCTCTGGGTTGGCTGGCAGCTAAGAGCAGAGCTGGTGAGGACGGAAGGCCGCAGAGTGGCGCCTGCCCTCCGTGGGTGCTGTGGGAGCAGGCCTGTTGGACGGGGACAAATGGCAGGCTGGTGGGTGAGCACGTCTGTTCCTGCATGGAAGGTGTGCTCTCTGTAAACCCAGGTCCAAGGCCTGGCCAGCCTCTCATGGATGCCCTTGAGTGTTAGAATGAAGGAAACAGCTCTGAGCACAGTGTCTGCTCACTTGTTCCCAGCCCCTGATGTATTTGTCTTCTGTGTTCCTTCTTGGCCACGTGGGAGAAGGACTTTTCCTCCGTCTTCAAAGCTTGTTTCCCGGGATCCGCTCTGTCTGGATTCCTGGGCTCCGAAGCCTCTTTCCCCCTGTGGGGACTGAGGGCTGAGGACGCCTCGCAATGTCACAGAGAACCACACAATCCCAGAGCGTGTGCCTGGCTTGCACAATCCCTGACACGCTCAGCCTTTTGCTTCTTTTGTTTTGCTTTTGCCTCTAACTCGAAGAGACAGAGTGGGAACGGAGTGTGTCGGGAGGGAGGAAGAATTGGTTTCCCTGCTCCCACCTTGACTCTGGGGAGGGAGGCCCGATGCCAGGTCCCCGGAAGAAACCTCTCCTCTGCACTCACCTGGATGGTGGGTGTTTATTCCAGGACATGACCCTGGATGACGAGATAATGTTCTGTTTGTTGAGGGCTTAGGGCACAGATCACACAGAGGTTGAGAAGGTCAGCAGTTTAGGACAAAAGGCCAAGACAGAATAAAGCCACACTCACACCTGCCTGCCCTGCTCCTCAGGGGGCCCCACGCCTGCGTCTCTGCCACGCGAGCTTCAGACCGTGTAGGAGACCACTCATCAATGACTTGCTCTTCTAGGGGCCGCCCTGTGCCACCAGGGGTTGCCTGGGACGGGGGCAGAACCGAGGGCTGGAGGGCCTGCCAGCAGGACGCTCCTGCCTCAGGACAGGTGCTGGCAGCTTCTGTCCAAGGCAGACCCTGCAGATCCGAGGACCCCAGGGAGGAGGGCAGAGTGGGGGTGTCCAGGAGGCACAGACCACATATCTGCCGTCAGGAAGCCCGGCCAGTCTCCTGTGAGCAGCGCCCCGAAACCAGGATGGAGCTCAGGACGCAGTTCTTCCCATCGAGCAAGGGCCCTGGGAGCAGAAGCAGGGGACCTGGGCTCCCAGCTCGGACAGGTGGGCACAAAGCCAGGGTGGGGCTGGCCTGGTGCTCCAAGAGGCAGTGGGGCCCAGGTGGCCCAGAGGACAGGTGTCCATGCCTGGTGAGCCCACCCCGTGGAGCCCGGCCCAGGGGGAGATGGGATTGTCAACCCCGAGGGACAGAGCACGCCTTCAGCAGATGTGGGAGAGGAGGCCTGAGTGCCCTTTGACCTGGCTCCGCATGGGCCCCCACCAGGGCAGAGGCCGAGCCAGCGGCCCAGCAGGGGGAGGGCGAGGAGGGCCAGGAGGGCCAGGGACTGGAGATGGAGCCCCACGGAGGGGCCTCCCAGGCCAAGGGGAACGCCCACAGGTATGGAGTGGAGGCGGCAGTGGTTACAGGCGCAGGGCTATCCTCAGAGCGCCGGCTAGGAGACAGACATGGTGGTGGGCCCGTCCGCACCCTCACCCGCCCCATTGTTCACTTTCCATGGATTTTCTCCGTTGAGGGTGAAAACCCGACACCCTGTTTCAGACCCTCTTGTGTGGCCACTCCCTCCCCTCCATCCACCCCTCACTCAGGACAGTCCACCCAGGTGTCTGAGCGTCTTGTGCACCTGGGCGGAGGGAGGGTGAGGGTTCCACGGGGGGGGCTCCGGGGGGGCCTTGCGATGCCCCCCGTGCCTGTCCTGCGATCATTCACATCATTCATCGGGGCAGAGAGCAGGCCAGGTGCAGGGTGGCCCTGGGCTACCCCGTGGGCACCCCACCTCTGAAGTTTCTCGACAGGGTTTTAAAAGCCTAATTTGAAAGCCTCTAGAAGAGGTCTCTCCTGCGCTCTTTGTGGATTGGGGGCAGGTACCCACACGTCTGGGACAGCTGTGAGTCAGTGCCACAGGGGACAGGTGACTTCGGAGGCCCTTGTAGTCATGGGCCTACAAGTTAGGAATGCAATGTGACAGATGGGTGTATAAATGGGTCTATGACCACGCGCCTGAAACATGCATCTACACACTGGGAAATTTCCTTCTAAAATGCAGACCTCCCCTCCTTCCCAGTGACAGGTGGACAGAAGGTACACCTGTGGGCTGGTTGTTTGTCCCCTGAAGACGCGGGGGCTGGGGCAGGCGGGAGAGCAGGCCCGCCTCCTCTGCCCCGGACCCGCAGCCGGTGTCCGGAGCCGCCCACAAGCTCAGGACGGCTGCCAGCCAGTGTTTGATCAGGGATGAAATCTGCAGAGGTGACCACATCTTGCTCTCCTTGCTTTCCAGGGACAGTCATTAAAAATGAAGGACGGCACGAAGAGGCCCAGAGACCCTGTGTTCTCTCCAGATACAAGAGAGAGACAAGTTCCACACATGTCATGAACAATATCCATTTGTGTTTACTCCTCAGATCCGCCGAGCAGCGTCCTGCCAGAGCCCAGGACCCTTCGCCATGCAGCCCCGTGGCCTTGGAGAACATCTGCGGGGTGGATGGCGAGGGGCGAGGATGCAGGAAGGACTTCTGTCTCTGCTCATGGTGGGGCAGGGTCTACACCCTCGAAGCCTCCACTGTGAGCGCCCTTGGACAGAAACTGCAGCCTTGTATAACGCGATTGGGACTTCGGCTTAGTGTCGTGGATCTCTTCCTTTAATCAGAGATTGCTGTGAGCAGCTTGGCGTGCCAAGCAAACCCTCTACACAGAAAGTCAGCTGTCGGAACGAGGGGTGAGCATCTGGCAGAGTGCATTCAGGTAGACCCGTCCCAGGAGCCGCCCGGCCTCAGCCGCCTGCTCCGAGGGCCCAGCACTCCACCCGCCGGCGCGGGGGGGCCTGGCTGCCGGCTTACAGAAGCAGCAGCTGGGGGGCCACGGTGCCCGCAGCTGGCTTTGCAGAGGGCTGCCAGCAGGCTTCCCGAGGCCTCGGAGCTGTAGCAAGTCCTGCTTAGGACGGGCGGGGGTATCTGGGGCCAGCAGAGCCTGAGAACAGCCCCCAGACCCCCGCTTTCTGCTCATCACCCTCTCTTACACTTGTCCCAGAAGAGGGGGTCATTACTTCTTGTGTCTTATTGATTCCTTGCTCACTTTTTCCAAATAGCAAGACTGGTTCCCCAAACTTTCCAAGTGCAGCCTTGGAGAACTCCTCCCCTCCTCCCCCTCCTCCTCCTCTTCCTCCTCCTCCCCCGCCTCCCTTCTCCTGCTCCTCACCCTCTCCCTTCCACTCCCCTTCCTCCTCTTCTTCCTGTTCCTCCCCTCCCCCTCCTCCCTCTTCCTCTTTCCTTCCACTCCTCCTCCCCCTCCTCTCCTCCCTCCTCCTCCTCCCCTTCCCTTGAGTGTGGAAGGGCAGGAGACCCAGGAAGAACACTCACTGAAGCTTCTGACTTGGCAAGTGCCCACCAGCATTTCTGGATGCTCTGCCAGGGGAGCTGGACTCCAGGTGGGGGCCCCCCCCAACCCCAGAGTCTTGTTGGCTGACCGAGCAATGGGACAACAGGTGCCTGAGCCTCATGCCCTGGGCTCTCCCCCAAAGAGGAGAGGCCACACTCACACCTGTGACCAGCCCCTTCCTCTCTCTGTATGTGCTTCTGCCCCATCTGAAAACACAAGCATGCTCTCCACTCACCCTTGACTTCACTCTGGGGCCATGATTTTCTTCCCGATTCGTGGCTCACCACAGACTGGAGCTGGGCCACTGGGGGTGCCAGTGCTTGGGGGAGGGGGAGCCCCACCCTCCACCACCACAGGTGCAGGAGGGAAGGGCACAGAGCTTGCCCGCCCGTTGCCTCCCCATATGTCCTGGTCAGCAGCCCCGGGAAGCAGGACATGGTTGGTCTGGACCCACAGAAACATCTCACACCACTTCCCCAGAGCTGATGGGGCCTGGAGAGTCATAGCATTTCTGTGGGGCGTGGACTCCCACCGTGATGCGGGGACCCATGCCCTGGGCGTGGGCAGTGGCCATGCGCCTGTGGTGTTCATCTCCTGGAGCTCCAACCACCTCACCACGCGCACGCCGACCCCAGGGTCACCAGCCCTCGGCCACTCAGGCAAGATGCCCTCCCTGAGTCAGGTTCGTCTGCCTCTGAAACCCACCTGCCCTGTGGGAGTCTGCCCGCCACCGCCCTGGTGGGAGTGAGCTCTCTGTGCACAGGGAGGCCCCCGAACCAAACCTGGGGCCCCTGCAGGCAGGCAGGCCTGTCTGTGCAGTGAAGAGCAGGAATGTGTGAGCAAATGGGCTTCAAGCTCATCCTGCGTGCACACCCGCTGTGTTCCTGAGCTGGGCCGAGCAGCCCCTGGGCACCCACTTGGGTCGAGGCCCCGGGTCTCCACGCTGCCCGCTGCTCCCTGCCCTCGCTGACCTGGCCACGTAGAGTCATGGGCTCAGGTCTTCCTTGCACAGAAGTGAGGCCTTCGGCACCAATCATGGATATTTTAAATCACTCATTTATTCTGTTTTAAACAAAACCTCCCGGGAATTAGTTCAGAGATGGGGCGAGGCGGGGAAGGGTGTAGGTTAAGGCAGGTTGGCATGAGATTTCCAGAAAGCGGGAGGTCCAAGGATGACCCCAGCAGAACTGAGGGGTGGGGTGGTCGCTCTCCTCTTCCATCCGGGCAGACACAGCACGTCCTCTGCGTATCTTTATCTGCATTAACTTTAAATGTTACTTTATTGGTTTGTAACTTGTGGACGCCTTTGTTGAGAAGACTTGTGAGTGAGGAAGCATGTCTGTGGGTTCCCGTGTGTCCTCCCCTCTGGGTCCCGGTTTTTATTGACCGAGGCTGACGCGGGGGACAGCGCGCCACGTTCCCTGCGTACGTGGTCTCACCGTCAAACACACGCGGGCAGGCTGCTGCCAACCGTCGGCGGGGATGCGTGCAGTTTTGTCTTCGGCTCTCCTTACCGGGCAAGTGGCAAGAGTCATGGCTTACGGGTCCCTAAGGAGGGACCAACGCTGGCTTCTGTGGCCTGGAAGGAGCTGCTCGTGGAGTGGCAGCAAGTATTGCCGTGATCCTTTCGGGATGTTTTTACATAAAAACGCCACAGTGTGCACTTTATGTTCAGAGTGGGAAGCCCCAGACCTGCCCGGCACGAGTACTGGTCGCTGGGTCTGCCGTGTGCACACCGTGCGTGGGTACACCGTGTAACTTCCCCGGATTCGGTACTTAGACTATCCAGCTAAAGATTCGACAAACGGAGGAATTACTAGCCGTTCTTCGGGGGAAAGGCATTCTGCGTTGTACTAACTCAGATGCAGTTTCCTGTACATGGTAATATGGACCAGCTTGCACCTCTCTCCCACCACCCTTTCCAGCACACCGACCACACTGCTTCCCGATCGGTGGTTTCACCGCGGAGCTGCCTTGGCGCCTTCCCCGGCTGGCGGACACTGGAATATTCTGCTGCTCACTGCGCGCGCTCCACCAAATGACAAAGCAGACTTGAGGCACATTGCAAGACCAGAGTTTCGCCTTGAACTTGCCAAACTGGTAGTGACAGCAAGATAGGACCCAAGAGGGGCGCCTGCGTGGCTCAGCTGGTTAGGCGACTGCCTTCGGCTCGGGTCGTGATCCTGGAGTCCCAGGATTGAGTCCCGCATCGGGCTCCCTGCTCGGCGGGGAGCCTGCTTCTCCCTCTCCCGCTCCCCCCTCTTGTGCTCTCGATCTCATTCTCTCTCTCAAATAAATAAATAAAATCTTTAAAATAAAAAAAAAAAAGGTAAGACCCAAGAGGAGGTCGCGCTCCCAGCAAAGCCTCCCACCGTGCATTCAAGGGCCGGCAGTCTGTGCGGCCTCGGCTCACCGCCCCAGAGGGGCAAGCTTGCTGCTCCCTGCCGCCAGGGCCGGTCGGCGGCCACCGCAGGATTCTGGACGTCTTCCTCGTGCCGCCCGGTTGGGTGGGGCACCTGTGTCGGGGGACTGTGGTGTGCTCCCCGACCAGGGTCCCAGGCCCTGGAAGCCCCTGCCTTCTCCCCACGTCCTGATGAAGGCGGCCTCTGGCTAGTCAGCGGCCAGCTGGGGAGCGCCAGACCTTCGCGAGCCGTTCCTCTAAGAGAGACCGTCCTGAGGCTGGGTCGGCTCAGCCAGGCCCCTGCAGCAGAGGCAGATTCAGCCAGAGACGGCGGAGACATACACCCGACATGCACACCCCGGTGGAGGGAGAGGGGCTGACCGCGTCCCGGGCACCCAGCGAGGACAGGCTCTCAGTACCGTGGCTTTGAGGGTCCTTGCTGACGCGGGCGCTGGTCTCCACTGAGGTTTGATGGGGGCCTTGCCACATGGGTCACGGTGTGCGCATCGCACACGGGAGACTTGACTTTCTAAGGCTGATCGTCCCACAGTTTTATCAGCAACACCCCGTTTCACTCTCAGAGCCGTGGACTCCAGACACCTGTCCACAGGTGGGACTCCCCTCCGCCAGGACGGCCGGCCGCGGTCACTCCGGGTCGGGAGGGCCCCCGTGTCCCACGGGACAGCAACGTGACTGCATGCGTGTGTGCGGAGTTAGTGCAGGTGACACAATGTCAATTTCCATTTGATCAACTAGCGACCAGACGCTGGGAATTTAGGTGCATAATTTGTAAAGAGAAGGGAATCTAAGCTTTGGTCAGAACAGAGAGGAGGATAAGCCTATGTAAACAGAGACAGACGTTGTGATCTACACGTGGAGGTATGACTAAATGCAAGCATACAAATATGTAAGTTTTGAGGTTTTTGAAAATAGGAGCACGTTCCCGCATCTTTGTTTATCGGTAGAGAGGTCTCTGTCCTCCCCTGCGTGTGCGGCGTCACAAGGTGGAACATGTTATACGTTCTGCCGCAGCCTGTCTCCCGCACGGAGCTCGGCGTGTTCTGGCTCTTTCTGCTCTGGTCATCCCTCAACAGGACTGAGTGGGAAATAAGCCTGCGGGGGATGAGCAACCAGCCTCACGGAGGATGAGGAGCTTACCCGAGGTGATGCGGCTTTGTGTGCGGAAGTCACCTGTTCACTCGGAAACCAGGCTGTGTCCGTCCCATGTGTCTCCAGACCTTCCCGTCTCCTCCTCCTGTTTTACTTCTCTCCCCTCCCCTCCCCTCCCCTCCTCATCACTGCCCTCCCCTCCTCTTCCCTCCCAGCCCTCCCCTCTCCTCCCCTGCCCTTCCTTCCCTTCCTCTGCCCTGCGCTCCCTTCCTTTCCCCTTCCCAGCCCTCCCCTGACCTCCTCTGTCCTCTCCTTCCTTCCACTGCCCTCCCTTGCCCTTCCCTCCGCTTCCCTTCTCTTCTCTTTTCTCTCCCATCCACCTTCTCCCCCTGCTCCAGGCTCTCCTGAGTGCTCTCCTTATCCCCTTCCAGCCATGGAAGAGCCCCTAGGATCAGATTCTGGAACTTTCCGTATGTGTGGGAAAACTCCTCTGAGAGCAGGGAGCCCAATTCCTCTGCACCTGTCTCCCCCCGGGCTGCACCTCCCTCCTTTTCCTCCCCTGCTCCTGTCTTGCTGTCCTCCTCCTCTTTCCCATAACTGGCCATCACACAGGATTGAAGAGTCTCCTGTGAGATTACTCTGTGGCAACCAATCTTCCCAAAGCTGGCGAATTGTTTTCATTCCTATTGAAAAATAAGTAAACAGATCAAAATTTTAGCCAAGTTGTTTCTGTGCATGGACTTTGTTGTCCTTATGTGTAAGCAGTCTGTAATGGAGAATGACTGTGGACGCCTTCAGGCAGAGTAACCAGTGCACGAAACAGGGGTCCCCAGGCACACTTGTCTTCTCCATTTCACCTGGAAACTCTCCCGATGCCCACAGCAAATGACGGTGAGTCACACACGTGGGCATGTCTGATTCATTCTTCTCGGAAGCTCCATAGCAGACCTGGATCACAACACGGTACATCTAAGCTGGAATTAACAACTCCATCCGTCCCCCAATCTGGACATGATCCCCAGGGCCCCAGGGGTCCCATCCAAGATGTGCCCGGAAAGCAGGGGGAAGCTTTGTTGAAGCCTCTCTGGGTTCGTCAACAAAGAGTGAGTGGTCCTGGGGCGCCTGAGTGGCTCAGTCGTTAAGCATCTGCCTCTGGCTCAGGTCATGATCTCAGGGTCCTGGATGGAGCCCCATGGCGGGCTCCCTGTTCCGCGGGGAGTCTGCTTCTTCCTCTCCCTCTGCTCCCAACCCCCACTCATGCTCGCTTTCTCTCAAATAAATAAATAAAACCTTAAAAATATATTTAAAAACAGAGTGAGTGGTCCCTGTGCTACTCATTTTAATTTAAGAAGTGTGGGTGAGGTTTCTTCTCCACCTTCAAACTCCCTTCCAAGAATGGACCGCCATGATTAGACGTTAAATATGATTCAAGTCTGCAGGGAACCGTGACTCAATAAGCGTGAAAAAATTAATGAAAAGCTTAATTATTATAATAATACCATTAAAATCTAATAAAGAAAAAAGTTGATTTCATTCTATTTTAGCTCAGGCATCTAATATCTTTTTCTCCCCCTTTAGCAGAACCATAATTAATTTAGACTTGGATTTTTCAGAAAAGCTAAATTATAGGCTATAGTACTTAAAAACATCCAGAGAAGAGGACGAGGAGCATGAAACTCAGCGCATGGAGTGACACAGGGTGAT
Organism: Leptonychotes weddellii; assembly: GCF_054177405.1. Classification (NCBI taxonomy): domain Eukaryota; kingdom Metazoa; phylum Chordata; class Mammalia; order Carnivora; family Phocidae; genus Leptonychotes; species Leptonychotes weddellii. The sequence goes on from NC_138375.1 coordinate 1,336,623, forward strand.
CCCAGGGCTAATCCATAGAATTCATCGAAAGGGCTGCATTCTCAGTAAGTCCGATCTTTCCACTGCTTTTAATTATTTATGAATCTTCCGGCTGCTCTGATTCCTGCATTGGCCTCCAGAGCCACACAGAATACAGGTATTTTAAGGCTTAGGGCATTAATTCAATTAACAATAATACAGAAGCCCTCAGAAGCTCCACGCTGCCACACACCGGAACACGCAGGAGAGCGCGTAGCCCAAAGCTCCAAGGCCAATATTTCCAACTTAATTTTCAAATGTCAGGAATATATTTCTAAGTTCATAAACGTTTTTGGTGAGCACTGAGCAGGAGCCTCTCACATGGCTGGCGTGGTCAGCTGGGGCGTGGCTGGAGGCTGGAGGCTGGAGAACCAGTCTCGGCCCCACGGGAAGGACTTTGTTGGAAATTGGTTTATTTTTGCAATAATTCTCTTCTACCACTAATTCATTTTGCAGAGCATGTCTGCCCACCTGCTGTGTCTACTTCTCCTTAAACATTCAATGAAGACTTCAGGGTTATTTATTCAAAAAACATTCATTGAACACATACTCTATGGCAGACCCCATATTAGCCACTGAGAGGTCAAATTTAAATGAGCACCAGATTAGTTAAAAGGTAATTAATTTAGCAATTTAGACGACCCCGAAATGCTTGGTGCTCCCTCCTACGTACGGTCAAAGTCTATCAGTTTGTTTATTTCGGTTTGACTAGAGCAATAGCCAACCACTAGCTGCTGTCAATTCTAGGTCTTCATTTTTGGTGAAACTTTCCCCACTACCAGTTCAATCCTGCACAAGCCCGCGGCTCCCAAGCGCCAAAACTCAGCGTGAAGGCCTGAAGCAGGTTTGCACAAGCCTGGCCGACTCCCGTGGGTGTGGGGCTGACCCCAGGAACCTCGCTTGCCTGGGTCTGTGCGGGTTTTAGAGCTGAAAGTCAGGCCCGCAGGAGAGCTGTGAGCCTCTGCAGGCTGCCCCAACCCCTCTCCCACCTCCACCCCTGCAACACCCTCCAGAGGAGAAGTCCCCATGGGTTTCCAGACCCTTTCCATGCTGGTTGTGCTCTTCACAGGAATAGTCAGGGCTTCTCAAATTTCAGGGCTTTGAGCCCAAAGAAACAAGGGGATGACCGCCTTGGTGACCGGGTCCATCCTGGAGTTCTTTATGAATGGGGCCTTTAATACTACAAAGTAATCTCCACGTGACCCAAAGCAAACACAGTCATGGTGTTCCCTGTTTATGATAATTCACCACCAGGTCTCAGTCCTGGCGGCTCATTAACATAAAAATGTGGAATAATCAGGAGGGTGCATTGGGAGGACCCACAGCTCGAGGAGCCTGGGTACCGGCCAGGACAGGGGCCTGAGGCCAGAGGGGGTCTTGCTAAAAGGACTTTGGCAGGGCTAAGGGGCAGCCGGGGTGGAGAACCCTGTCCTAACAGAAGTCACCACATTTCTAATGGGCTTGCACAAGAAAAAGGAAAGAATGGAGCAAACGTGTTTTCCCACTTTAAATTCTGAATCCCTGTGGTTCTAGGCATGGTCCGCTTTGAGTAGTTTTACCACATATTCTGTACTCGTCAGATCTCAGTGTTTAAATCAGCCGAGGTTTAAAAAATGCCCATTTGTAGATACCGGCGTGCAAGTCTGCCTGCGTAAAGGTGTGTACGCACACCCATCCACGGCTGACTCTTAATGACCGGCTCTAAAACGTCGCATCAGTTGTTTGCAGGAAAAATAGCGGGAGCGCCGAGGCAGGTTCAGATTTTGGCAGAGGCCTCCAACATTTGGGTTTGGAAAAGCTCTCCGAGAGCACTTTCCCAGGCCCCTTCCCCTATATTTCCGAAGCCATGTGCGTCTTAAGGGAAATGCGGGCCATATGTTTGGGATTCATTTACACATAAGTCATCGGCGTATTTCGTAAGAAATATCTGGTGCTCAGAAAGCGTCTCAGATCGTTTCTACGTGTTTAACTTTTGAGAAAGGGGGGTTGTAACTGACAGGACAATGATACACAAGCCTCAGAAGTTCACGTGTGCTGGGAGACAGCAGAGGCACTGGATTCCCAAAGGAGCCTGACGAAGCGGACAGCATCCCGAGACAGAAACTCTAGGCACAGACTCCTCTCTCCACCTAACCCCGGGACGTGGCAGAAGACGACTTTGTTAGGTACTTTCAAGAGAAAGACTCACACGGTTGGAGAGAGAAACACAAAATACCTGTCATAGTTCTGTTTCTTTTGGAACGAGTTAGCTAATATAATACCAAAATGATGAGGTTTTAAACTACCCCTCCAGCGCTTGCGCCGAGGTGATAGGAGGGGAGACGGCGCGCAGCGAGGACTTAGCTTACTCCGCAGCTCTGTGGTTGCATGTGCTCTTACTCGGGGCTTGGCCCAGGCGAGGTCTCAGCTTGGGATTCACATTCCTCCTTTGAATCGAGACGCAGTGGTCCTCCTTCCTTGAACCTTCTAGCTGTTGCCTTCTGGTTCGAAGCCAAGCCCCCTTGGTCTTGGTGAAGGCCTGAGGACCTGGCGGCCCACTGCGGGCCTTGCGGGTGGTGCTCTGATGTATCGGGATGAGTGTCTGGAGTGCAGACCCAGGACTGGGCGTGTCTGTGCCCCGGCGTGGAATGAGGAACACGGGACTGCAGGATCAGCTCCCGTCGTCTGGCGCTGCCCTCTCCTCGGCCCCCAGCTCCGAGGAGGCCTTGCCAAGCTGCAGAAGCTCTGTATGTGTGTGTTTCTCTCTGTGTTACTGGCTCCCTGACATGAACGTAAGGGACTTCTAATAAAGAATCCAGTGAAAGGAAGGGGTGGTGGGCGTGGTGTCGTGTTGTGAGCCATAAAGGGAAGAGGGTGGTCTCGGTGCTGAAATCATGGCCTCACCCCAGAGCTCCAGAAAGAACCTGAAACCATCCTCGGCCGCTCAGGTCAACGTCGGGGGAGGGGATCCTCGTGTACCGGGAGCAAAGCCCACGTAGATGCTGACAAGCCCTTAGCACTTCATGGACGCCACGGACGCAGACCCCGCACGTCCAAGGGCTGTGGTTTGGATGGAGGGACCGGCTCATGGCCCGTGGCGCTGAGGAGGCAGGCAAAGGGCCATGGTCGCAGTTACGAAGAATCATGCAGTTGTTCACACAACCTCGTTGAAACCGAAGGCTTTGGGGCCCCGGGCTGGCTCAGTCCACGGAGCGGGTGACTCTTGTTCTCACGGTCGTGAGTTTGAACCCCACCTTGGAGGTCGAGTTTACTTAAAAAAATCCGGACTCCAGGAGCCAAACCGAGGGTTTCCGAGGGGAGGGGTGTGGGGGGATGGGGTAACAGGGTGATGGGTATTAAGGGGGGCACGTGTTGTGATGAGCACTGGGTGTTACATGCAGCTAATGAATCGTTGAACACCACATCAAAAATTAACGACGTACTGTACAGTGGCTGACTGAACATAATCAAAAAATAAAAAAAATAAAGATTTTAAGATTCAATTTAAAAAAATCTTAAAAAAAACAAACCAAAGCCTTTAAATCAAAATATGAATTTTTAAAAGAAGACCAATCCCACCTCCTACCTGTTCTTCCAACTCTGGGCCTGAGCAAATTTTTATTTTGTTTTGTTTTGTCCTGAATATTCTTCACACGCAGGCACACACTGCATTTCATTCCTATACGTAAATAAAAACGTCGAGTTAACATCACAGTGTGACCTGTTTTTACTAAACATTTTCCATGTCATTACGAATGCTTCCCAGCTGTTTCGAAGGGTGACCTCTATCCGCAAGTGGCTAAACCCATCTTACTTCACCACCTTCTAGCATTGGGCGCTTATGGTCCCGGCCTCCATCAGCCCCTCTGTGCGGGCAGGCGGCCCAGCCCAGGCCTCCCTGGAGGCCTGAAGTCCCGGAACATTCCCTCTGAAGCTGAGAGAGTCCCCGCGGGTCTGCTTGGTGAGCTGGGGCCTCTCCTGCCTGTGGCTGGACAGAGGGCAGCCCCCCCTCAGCCATGACAATCCTCTGTTCTCTTTTCTTGCGCCACTTCTCATTCTCCTTCCTGACGCACCCGCCTTCCATCCTACGCGCTCCTTAGCAAACTCGGAAACGGTCCCCCAACCTTGAAAGCACAGGCTCTCAGATCACATCTCCCTTCCACGTGCACGGAGGGCAGCCCGCCGCTGACAGGCGTGCTGGGGCAAGCTCAGGAAGCTTCGCCAGCAGGAGGAGCCGAGCTAAGGGCTGAGTCGTGCTTGAGCCGGCCGAGGCCTGCCCAGGCGTCCATGTACCCGCTGCGGCTCACCCAGCAAACGATGCCCAGCGGCCTCTGGGAGAGCGGAGACGCTGTGGAGGCCGTAAGAGGCGCACGGGTCTGTTGGTCAGCTGGCCGCAAGAACAGAATACCACAGACAGGGCGGCTCAGCGACGCTTACCGCCTCATGTCCTGGAGGATGGAGTCCCGGACGGAGGACCCAGGAGACCCGGGTCTGGGGATGGCCCGTCTGGCCCGTGGACGGCCATGCGCTTGCTGTGCCCTCAGGGGCCGTCCCTCAGCAGGCGCCCCGGGAGGGAGGAGCGCTCTGGCATCCCTTCTCGAAAGGACACTGACCCCCCAGGGCCACGGTGCCATCCCGCAGCCTCATTTACCTTAGGTGACTTCCTCAGGCCCAGTCACCAAATGCAGCCGCACTTGGAGGGGTCCCCACACACAAATCTGTGGGGGGCACAGACATTCAGGCCTGAACAAAAGGCCTCAGTTATTGGTTATTTCCGGTTCTTGAAAGATGCTCTTACTCTGGAGATAAAATAGAAGTTTTCCAGGAAGTCTCTCGGGACTTTGGGTGAGTTTCTGTTGTCAGCTTTTGGTCAGGAACGTTCCAGAAACACCCTTTCCTCCGGGATCATGACTTAACATGTCTAGCTTTTCTGGGGCCGTCCACCTCCCTGAGAGCCAGGAATGCAGCAGAAACACCCGGTGTGCCGTGCAGCCCGTGTGCGAGACAGGTTGTGGGCGCCACGGGGATCGACCCCGGCCTCACCACTGGCTGAGCAATGTGTGTCCTGAGCCCGTCTCCGCCAATCTACTGCTGCTCAGCCACGGCCCACGGCGGCACGCGGCTGGTGTCCGTGATCATTACAGAAATGAGCGCCGTCCCGATGACAGGAGAGCAGAGCCTCATGGAGGACGTGTCCACGCAGGGTCCTGGGCTGCCCTCAATCACAGCTTTCCGATGGCGGTGGGGAGGGGGCAGCCGGCATGGGTCCCCTGGCCGCACTGGGACCCTCTGGCTCATTCAGGCAGCCGAAGCCAGAGCGGGGAACGAGGGGATGACGGGGAGCTAGCCCCGGCTTGCTGACCGAGCCCTGACACCAGGCTAAGGAAAAGGAGCCAACAACAGGCCACCTTCTAGGGGCGCTTCGAGAAACACCAGGGGCCGCCACCCTCTCAAGGGGGGCACTCCGCCCGGAGAGAAGCCCCTTTGGGGTGCACCTGCCTCCTTAGCCCCAGGGAGCCGCCTCGGTGGCCACCCCATCGGTGCAGGCAGCCACCACGGACGATCCCAATCCTTGCCGGACGAGCGGAGCCTGTCGTGACAGGTGGCTGAGGAAACGTGTGGGATTCCTTTTCCAGTGTTGGAGCAAAGCCAGGCTAAGCCCTGCCCGAGCCACCAGCCCCCGGACAGCCGCACTGGCCCCAGAGCCCCAGAGCCCCTGCTCTCTCCTGCTCCTGCAAACCAGCGCTCTGTGTCTTCCCGCGGAGGTGACGGGAGGCCCGCTCACTGCCCCGCCCGCATGCTCCCCTCTAACGCCACAGAAACTGCTAGATTCTGAATGAAACGCATTTTGTCAGGAGCCTGGGACGCTCTGAAGCTCCACGTGTCTTTTAATAGCTGGCTGGGTTCTGACGGGTTCCCCAAGGCAAAGAATAGCCCGAACCACTTTTAACAACAACCGGCCAAGCATTTGGGGGAAGACATAGGAAGTTACAGTGGCCAAACATCACAAGAAGACAAAGCGACAGGACATGGGTTTCCGAAGCGCTGAAGTCCTGACCAGAAGCTGCGTGCACTCTGGCTCGTGTCGCTCCCATTCCCAGAGGAGCCGTTTCTCGAGTGCAAATGGGGAGGAAGGCTGCATGGGAAGCAACTGTCGAACCAGGCTTGAAAGACGGATGAACCTAAAAACGGCATCGGGTCTCCAGGGCTGTTGCCCACCTCAGACGATGCTCGGCAGAGTGACTCCTGGTCCCCAACAGGACAGTCCTCAGCGGTCATCCTCCTCTCTGCTCGGCCGCCGGCGTCAAAACCCTGGGGGCCGTCTGGAATGCAGGTTCCTGGGCCCACCCCATGACTCCTAAACTGTAATCGTGGGGGGTGTTGGTAAGTCCAGGGCTTTTACTTTCAATGAACTCCATTTTGGGAATTACTAGCGCCCACCATGGGAAGCTGACGCATCCGTGGCTGCACTGGGATGCTGGTAATTGTTGGCCAAGGATTGACAGGCGCCCGCGCTGAGCGTGGAGCCCACAGCAGTGAGGTTCGATTTAGCTCTGTTTCGTGGAGGGTGGGGCCATGTCTTGCTGGAAGCCGTGGATGAGAACACGGAAGGGAACAAGGACGGGGTCATCCTGCAGCCCCCGAGCCCCAGGTCCTCAAACTCCCTGCGCTCTGTTCCCTCGGAGGGCTCATCTCTCCACTTGGAGTTTTCAGCACGCCGACATTTCCTCCTCATGCTCACAACGGTCTCATGAGGGACCTGGAGAAGTATTTGGCTAAGCCTCCATGCGCTGTCTCCCCAGACTTGCCCGGCGCTGCCAGGAGACTCACGCCGACCAAAGCGCAGCGTGTGTGGGACCTCACGGGCTCTTCGGAACCTCCCCTCTGCCTGGCCATGTCACCCGACTCTAGAACCAGCCCGGAGTGCTGCCGCGACTCACAGTCTTTGTGCAACTGGGGATGGCGTGTGCTCCCCTCCAGGCCCCCGTGTGTGCACGCGTGTGTGTCCTCCGCATCACCCCGCACGGCTCGACTACACACTGAGGACACACTGGTGCAGAGCCGCTCACTTCCCAGCCCTGTGCCGGGGCTGAAAGATAGAAGTGGGACTCCAAACAAGTGAACAAACACAACGTGTGACCCTTCCGCTCAAGCACGCCAGCCCAGACAAGGCGGAGGGAGGCATGGCAATCCCAAGCGCTGGGGGCCAGGTACTGTTGGGAAAGCTCCGGAGAGCAGATCTGTGGGTCCCCACTACCGCCCCCTCATCTTACCTAGTGAGTAAAGTGCATCCAGACAGGCAATGTGCCCGCAGCTTGGAGCACTTAGAATGTGTTTCCAGATATGACCAAAAGCAAGCAGGCAAAACTTTTCTACTCCATTTGTAAGGATATGTCCTGGGGAGACTGCCCTACTGTCTACAGGGTCTGGGGTCCCTACACCGAGTGAGGACTTGACTGCAGGAGCCAGAGCTCTGCTGCTGGGAGGGCCTGGGGACATGACATGCACACTGTCCGCATCCTCCTCCCTCCGACCCCAAACAGAAACAGAGAAGGAGCAGGTGTCCTGCCCACCTCCTACTTCTCACACCTTAAGTCCTCCTGCTGTTTAGACTTCCCGACAATAAAGTTGCAGGTCTTATTAAGGTCACTCTCAGATGTCCTCATTTGTTGACAGTGCGTTGCTTTTCTTTGGGCTCTTTCCAGGTGAATGAGACAATTTTTTAAGAAGACATAAAAATTAATTGAGGCAGATGTGGGGGCTGCCTGGTTTTCTGAGGCTCACAGCAGTTTTGATGTAAGAAGCTTATATTTATTTCATATTCCAATTAAACACAAAATACCTTCTATCTGCATGCACAGCATGCATCTCTTAGATATATATATAAATGTATGGATGCACATATATGTACATGTACTAGGTGTATATATGTTTTTATATATATGTAATTATGTTTCTCTAAGTAGATATGTATATTTATATGCTATATATATGTATTAATAATTACTTAATTCTACATTCTTTCAAAATCAGAAAACTGGTCAAACTTCAATATGGTTCTTTTTAAAGTTACTTTTTAAAATTTTGAGATAATCAGAAATTCACAACCATTTTTTTGTTTTGTTTTGAATTTTCTTGTTTTATTAACATTCCTTTAATGGCTCATTTGATAACATGAGGGTTCCATATTTATTCCTATTTATCCCTTTATCTCTCTTCTTATTGGACATTGGTGTCATTCTCTCCTAAGGTAGAGAGGTTATTCCATATTTTTGTGGGAAATAGTCAGAAAGAGCTCAAGATTGCATTATTTTCTTTTGAAAGACATGATTTAATATTAATGCAAAATTAAAGAGGATTTCTGATGTATAGGATTAAGCAGTTTGGAGTGAAGAAGGAGCTCTCATTTTTTTTTTTTTTGGCAGAAGAGCTCTTTTTTAAAATATTTATTTATTTATTTAATGTTCAGTTAGCCAACATATAATACATCATTAGTTTTTGACGTAGTGTTCCATGATCAGTGCTCATCACCACACATGCCCTCCTTAATACCCATCACACAATCATTTTTAAGAAATAGTAAAGAGACATGTCCCATACGCTAGTTTCCACCATGGTAATATCTGACAAAACTAGAATATAATGTCACAATTAGGAGCTCATATTGACACAGTCGCGATCCAGAGCATTCCCAGCAGCAGAAGGATCTGCACCGTTCCCTTCCCACACACAGCCTCTTCCTAGTCCCTGGCGACCACTAACTTCTGCATTTTTATCACTGAACATTTCAAGAATGTTTTGTAACTGGAACCATGCAGTATATGATCTTGAGAATTTTTTGTTACTGGCATAATTCTGTGAAGATTGATCCAGATTGCTGTGTGTATCAATATCCCATTCCTTTTCACTGCCAAGAAGTATTCCACAGTGCAGAGCTGCCAGTTTGTTCAACTGTTTACCTACTGATGGACATCAGTTTGTTTTTAGTTTCTGGGTATTATGCCCAAAGGTCCTAGGAACATAAGTTTTTTTTTTTTACAGTACCAACTATTTATTTATTTATTTATTTATTTATTTATTTATTTATTTATTTATATTTATTTATTTTTTAATTTTTTATTCTTATGTTAATCCCCATACATTACATCATTAGTTTTAGATGAAGTGTTCCATGATTCATTGTTTGTGCATAACACCCAGTGCTCCATGCAGAATGTGCCCTCCTCAATACCCACCACGAGGCTAACCCATCCTCCTATCCCCCTCCCCTCTAGAACCCTCAGTTTGTTTTTCAGAGTCCATCGTCTCTCATGGTTCGTCCACCCCTCCGATTTCCCCCGCTTCATTCTTCCCCTCCCGCTACCTTCTTCTTCTTCTTCTTTTTTTTTCTTGACATATATTGCATTATTTGTTTCAGAGGTACAGATCTGAGATTCAACAGTCTT
>NC_138375.1:1346565-1389215 GCF_054177405.1 Leptonychotes weddellii
AATTTTACATCAACATGGATGGGACTGGAGATTATGCTAAGTGAAGTAAGTCAAGCAGACAAAGTCAATTATCTTATGGTTTCACTTATTTGTGGAACATAAGGAATAGCATGGAAGACATTAGGAGAAGGAAAGGAAAAATGAAGGGGGGGCGGGGATTGGAGTGGGGGACGAACCATGAGAGACTCCGGGAAACACACTGAGGGTTCAGAGGGGAGGGAGTGGGGTGGGGGGATAGGTTAGCCCTGTGATGGGTATTAAGGAGGGCATGTACTGCATGGAGCACTGGGTGTTATATGCAAACAATGAATCATGGAACACTACATCATAAACTAATGATGTACTGTATGGTGACTAACATAACATAATAAAATTAAATTAAATTTAAAAAAATGAACTGCACTTATGGACCTGAGGCTCTGCTTACCTTGATGCAAACAACTTTTCCTCAGTGACACCTCTAGTCACTTGTGGTCTCACGGCGGGACCCAACAAGCTTTCACAAACAGGTCTGAGACATCAAGTGAAGAGTCCAGGCCATCAGCCCAAAGTGGAATCACCAAATTCAAAAGTTTTCCAAGAATGAATTCCAATTACACCCAAATACGTACTCTTAAAGGGAGATAATGATCTATAGTCCTATGAAAATTACAAATTTATTTCCACAGCTGAGACCCATACATTTCTTAGAATTGTTTCCATGCCCGCCATTTTGAAGACGTGGGCATATGCTGAGATGCCTTCCTGCACAACACTTAGACATTGGTCAGAAGCAAGACCATGCAGCTCAGGAATGCAGCATTTGCTCCAAAGCAAGTTGAAAGCTGGAGTAAGTGTGTAGGTCAACCAGACTGGAGCATGCTAGGGACAGAGTAGATCCAGATATTTAAAAAAATAACTAAATATAAAAGGCAATTTCCCATTCCAAGAATTATTTAATTTTGGATAAAGGTTATTAATATAGAATGTGAAATTTCTGAAATTTTAAAATTAAGTAAAGAAATGGCCCCAATTCCAGGAATTGTATTATGGGTGGGTGATCAGCTGGATACTTTTTAAAAGGGTTCTCTGCTCACAAGTCATATGGGACTCCATGATTCCTGCAGACACAGGGGGTGGAGCATTTGCAGGAACCAGAGAGCTTGCTGGGCTGACTTTTCCGTTCCTCTCCTCCTTGGCTAGAATGAACATTTGGTAATTTGCAAAATAAATAGCACAACATTTCTGAGTACTCAATTCTGCACTGACAGATATACAAATGTGGAGAGCATTAGGGAGGCATCCAGCATTTTCAATAATGCATGCTCTCCATCACTTAATTATTTTGAAAACATCTGTTGAAGAAAAAGATGCTCTAGAGGGGAATTAAAAAGTCAAATGCATCAGTTGCTATATTAGCCTTGTTTCACTCTCTAAAGAGACCCAGAGACCAAAGGGGTGCGGAACCTAGGGCACCAGGTAAGACAGAGAAGAAACCAGCCCTGGCATTGCCCATCCTGTGCTGGATCCATGGGCCCTGGTTGGAAATGACACCCAGGGTGGGTTGAAAGAGGTCAGCACTATGGACTGCTGTGTGTGCCCACAGCCGGCTTTAACCACGGCGGGACCTCTCCTGGAAGAGCCAGGGCTGTCGTGATGTGACACAGGACTTGCACAGTGTAGGTGATGATAGTGTAGTGTGGGTGCAGAAGGGGACTCGTCCAAGAAGCTCAGAGGCAGGAGGGAGGTGGCTTAGCAATGGGGGTCATGCTTTCCTGCAGTTACGCAAAGCTGCTGCAATAGGGCTTTCTGTGGTAAGGGCAGCCCAAATGTTCACTAGCAGTAGCTGAGCATCAGGGAAATGAGAAAATGGAGGCTAACTGCCTCATCTGAAAAATCAAGAGCATTGTAAACTGTGCCAAATGCTGCCTGTCTAATGTTTGTATATTGGTGACTTAGGTTCCAAGCCAGATGCCATCAGAAATCTCCACAAAGGGAGAGGGGTGGTCTAGATGCAGATTCATACTCTTCCCTCTCGCCAGCTCTTTATTGGTCATCCAGATGATCTTCCCAACTTCCCCTGCCATGCAGTGTTTGAATTCCTCCTTAGGCACGGACGATTCAAAGAAAAGCTTCAGCTCATTCCTGTCCAAGCCCCTGCTGTAGGCTGGAACGTGCTCTGGGTCTGGGCACGTGGATCGCCGTGTGGGACGGGGCTCGAGGATGGGGCCGGCCACACTCCTGAGTGCCCTGTCTCTGGACTTCCTTGTGCCCACTCCCTGGGGCCCAACTCATCCTCCACTGCTCCGCATTCAGTCAGAAAGCTTCTTTATATTTGCTTCAGCGTAGCCTTTCTGGAGCGATAGATAAACAAACACACTAGAGAGGGAGATCGAGTGGTCGGAGGGAGAGGATGAACAGACCCTGCACCAAGCTGTGCAGGTGGAACCGTGAGGATACCAGCCATGTCCTTGGGACAGCTTTGGACTTTAGTTTAGTACTTATTCTTTGCATTTTCCCCGATTGCAGACGCATATGCCCCGCCCAGTGGGACCACCAGCTTTGGCCTCCACCACATTTCCCCCCATGGGATGTATGCAGCAAGCAGAACTGTTGTCATTGTTTGGCCCCTTAATAAAGCTTCAGAAATTTCACACCCTCCCTTGGTAACTTATTCAAATAACAAATATCTCCTAACACTGGCTACTTCCTTTTTTGTATTTGATTTAAATGTCTTATGCTTTGGCTCGTTTTTGTTTTATTAGGATTCAATGAAAGAAATGTAGTTTTTAAAAATATTTGGGGGTTGGGGTGCCTGGGTGTTTCTGTCAGTTAAGCGTCTGACTCTTGATTTTGGCTCAGGTCATGATCTCAGGGTCCTGGGATCAAGCTCCCAGTCGGGCTCCCTGCTCAGTGTGGAGTCTGCTTTTCCCTCTGCCTCTGCCCCTCCCCTTGCTCATGCTCTCTCTCTCTCATATAAATAAATAAAATCTTTTAAAAAATATTTGGGGGCAATGAAACTTATTTTTTTAAAAGCCCAAAATTATATTTCATAGTCTCCTCTTTTAAAAACTATTATTTAATGCTGATCTTTATAGGGTGTACTACAGTAACAAATTTACCCACAATAGGAAATTGGTATCCCAGAAAATATTTGTTGCTCCGTTACAGACCTCATTCACACCAATGATTAATTAAAACATGGGCCAATAAACAGGCTGTGATTAAGTAAATGGTACAGCACTGAAAACAGTCACAATGTAGTTTTACAAAGAACATGGTTTTCTATTTTCCATGTCTTTAAAATTCTGGGCTGGGGAACAGACAACTGGCAGGTGATCACTGCTGGATGTGAGCAAGCTCACTGCACCAAACCTTAGACCAGACCCTGGGGAAGAAGGTCCAGGGGCTGCAGAACTGCCATCACCCTTCCTGGTCCCCAAAGGTGATGGTCCTCCAGAAGGACACATGGGCCTGTTTGTCTTTTCTAAAGATGTCTTAAGTAGACAGATTATTTCAGGGGTAAAAAGAGGGTGGGAATCATTGGTTAAAGTAATTAGAAGTTAATTGGAAATTTGAAAATTCAATGTTACAGAACTCTTAAATATCTGGCTGAATTTCTTCACATTCTAAAGGGAAAAAATTGTGTGTGTAATATATTTAAATATAAATATAATAGAATTCAGTACTTATGAGGTGCATTGGACAACCATGCGGTACCACATATCACTTATGAATTAATATTTAATGTGATATTTGCATGATATTTGACATATATGTAAAAATGTCCATTAAACATGCATTTAAGAATTAGGGTATTTTTCATTTGGGTATTTGAAAATTAACTTATTTTAATAAATCAAATGCATAAAAAATAATTTTAAATAATTTTAAATTTTCATGGTATCAAAGGAAGGACATATATTTCATTTTAAAGTCCGAACAAAACTGTCCGAGGCAGTCTGGGTCACGTGAAGCACGTGAGGAGGGCGTGGGCGCCGGGCGTGGCTGGGGCAGACCTGGTCCTGGGCTCCCGTCGGGGGCTGCGTCGGGCTGAGCCGGCACCATCGCCGCGCATGGAGCAGAGCCCGTCTACGGGGGGAGCCAGAGACTACGGAAGGATGTGCAGAACTCTGGAACGGTGCTGTCCCTGCTTCGGGGGCTGGCAGAGCAGGGCACATAAGTGACCCCAAGTGGAGACCCCAGCAGACCCCGGGATCAAGTGTGGAGAAAAGGAGAGTGCAAGGGACAAAGACCAAAGAAAAATCAGAGAAAGACAGCGAAGAGCTTCCTGTAAGAAATCAAGATACACAGACCTTCACTGAAGGGGACTAAAGACAGACCAACACGTGGTGAGTATTAGAAGGAAGTTGGGTGCCTGTTGACCTCACTCCCTGGACATATCACAGGAGAAGTGCTAGCTTTTGGAGGTCACATCAGAGACATGTGTGTGCATGAGTGTGCACAGCTGTGTGTGTATGTGCATGCACGCACATATGTGTGTGTGTTGTGCAACTCTGTGCATGTGTGTGTGTGGCTGCTGGTTTGGGCAGTCCCATCTGAAATCAGAGAGGGGGAGCCAATGTGGAAACCAGAAGTGACACAGGAGAGCAAACAGCCACAGGGGAACATGACTGTCTTTCTATGTCTGTCCAGAGTCTCCGTGTGTAGACAAAATCTGTTTTGTCAGAACACAATGAAAAAGTGACACAATGAATTTAAGCATGCATTTCTTTTGTTTTCCAGTGTAAATCAATGTTTTCAGCCCATCAGATTTCTTTGCAGAGACATATTTCCATTCGCTCTTTCTTGGAGCTCTGATAAAGTTGGAAAATAAAATAGACATGAGCTTATGAGACAGAATGATCAAAAGGGCATGACACCTCCCCAGGGAAGTCAAGCCAGTTTTGGGAGATGGGACATGGGACCGCCCTAGCAGGACAGAAAGCATGGCCGCAAAGCCTGGGAAGCAAAGCTGACTGGCCTGCCAACTGCAGAAGGAGACAGAGCCTCCAAGAAGAGCCGAACTCAGACGTAAAGTTAGGGAGAAGGCTAGGAATCTTTAGACTTTACAAAGAGAAGGTAAGCAGATGCTCTCCTGCTCCCCACAGAGAAGGGCCTGCCCTGCCCCCAAACACACAGACTGGCAGGAACAGGGAGCCCCACTCCATGGAGGGGTCACCAGGAAGGGCTGTGGTCCCTGGGACACTTGCACCACTGAGGATGTGGTGAGGGGTCCTTTGGAAAACAAGAGTCACTTGGGAGGCGTCCCAGCCCCTTCTCCAGGCTCCAAGCATACTGATAGAGATTGGGAAAGTGACAAACCCAAGCAGGGAATGCTGCGTTCCTCATGGTTCTCAGACTGCATTTCTTTCAGCTGGAATAATGACTTACAGACACATTAATTCAATTATTTCCAAGTCCTCCCCAAGTTTCAAATGTGAAAGCAAACTTTAAAATTGTTTTCAAGTATTCAGTCTTAGTAGCACCTTGCTCACTTTTTCCTCCTGAAGATACTGACGTGTTTCTGACAAGAGGCTGAGATGTGGATCCAGAACACAGCATCTAACCTGGAGAAAGTAGGGGAGTGCAGGGTGTGGTGGGCAATGGGGAGAGCTCCTTGGGGATAGACCTAGCCTGGGGGATGGCCCCCCCAGACAGCGGTGGCAGGATGGAGCCTTCTCTTCCTTAAACAGCACTGCCCATAGCCTGATGTGCCCCTCCCCCAAGAGGAATTCTCTAGCTCCAACTAAAGTTTGGGCACAGATAAGTGGTAGGTAGAAGAAAATTATGGAGCCCAGGATAAAAAAAAACAAAAAACAAAAAACTAAAAGTCTGTACAAAGAAGGGAAACCACAGTGCACTTTGTGTGTCGTCAATGTGTGTGCATCTGCTGGGTTGGGAGGCAAGCGTACTAAGTCTTTATCTTTCACAACAGAAAGGGAGAAATTCAACACAGTTTCTAGTTCTAAAGAGTCAGAAAGCAGTGGTATAAGTGCATTATTTAAAAAAATATAAAGTTGAATGCTAGGGGAAATACTTAAAAGAATCAAGAGCTGATTCTTTTACCCAATGTAGCAGGAGTTGGGGGTCAGGGTAGAGGTGGGTTGGGCAGAAGGCTGTTTGCAAAGTTCCCCTTGCAGCAGGATCTGACATTTGAAGCTGCGTGCATTAATTTGATTTTAAGTCAGCAGCAGATGGGCCGTGGTAGGGTGGCTGGTGGCTGGGTGCTGTTCCCCCGGATTCCATCTCCACACCCATACCCTGCAGCATGGTCAACCGCATGGCAGGCAGCCCTGCTCTCTGCTTTCTAAATGCAGTGCCCTCTCTGCTTCCATGATGAACTAATGACTGATGTCTTCTAACTACCTAGACCCCTGGGTGGATGGAAAACAGCATCCATCATTTATCCAGTGATCTCCTGGTGCTTTGTCAGCAAGATACAGCAGAGGAGTGAGTGAAATTTGTTGCCAACAAGACCCAAAAGAAGGGAAAGAGCTCTATGGATGGAGTTGGTGATTTTTAGTTTAGGGGGTCTGTATGAATGTAAAAGCTCATGGACAAAGGGGAAATGACAGAGCTGCTGCCTTAGACACCTTTGTGTGACCAGCCTGCCAAGATGCCCAGAGATACATCTACTTTCCCCATTCGATGAACAGCTGGAACCATGGGTGCTCTGTGTCTTCCAGTCAGCTGTGCTATAGGATTTCCTAGAGTTGTTTGTTATACCTGGGCATGCCATCATAATAACCAAACTTGCCAAATGTTGTTTAAAAGATAAAGCATGAATTTGAATAAAAAGTGAGTTGTTGCTTCTCTGGAGCCTAAGTTCAATGTGATCAGTAACGGTGAGTACATTTAACAAGTTCTTGGCTTTTTTGAAGTAAGTGGACTGGGAGACTGTCCAGGAACTTTGGGTTTGGTATGCAGGAAAGATACAAGGAAGTGTGGGCAGTAACCACGGAGGGGCCTACAGGCCAATTGCTCAACAATGTCCAGATTAACTCAGATTGAAGTAAGGCTGGTGAATCAGGGCAGATGCATAATATGGACACAAAGATTCTAACAGTGTTCTCTGCTTATCTTGAGAAAGAAGCAGTTGAATCACCTGGCCCTTGCTATCTTTGTTCATTGATGAAACACTTATTTTCACAGAAACTCTTACTGAAAGGAAACTAGTTATTTTGTTGTAGTGAAAAAAATGAAAGTGTTCCTAAGCTAAAACGTCTTCTCCTCAGAGGGCTACACATGTTTAAAAATGGAGTACAGCCAAGAACACATCAGTCTTCCCCAGAAACGTTCTTCACTTACCTAACTTCTAAAGAGTGTTTTCCTAAGTTACTTGTTGGAATACAGGAGTAGGAAAATAAGGAACAAAAAACACTGCATAGTTAAAGATGTCAAATCCTGCTATAATGGGATTAATATAAAGGTGATTTTTTTTAAAGATTTTATTTATTTATTTGACAGAGAGAGATACAGAGAGAGAGGGAACACAAGCAGAGGGAGTGGGAGAGGGAGAAGCAGGCTCCCCGCAGAGCAGGGAGCCCGATGCGGGGCTCGATCCCAGGACCCTGGGACCATGACCTGAGCTGAAGGCAGACGCTTAACGACTGAGCCACCTGGGCGCCCCAATATAAAGGTGATTGAGTCCTTATCTGAAAACGAATTTGAATCAATTGATATGAATTTTCTTCAGAGTAAGACTGAGATCTATAAGGAGTAAACTGAGGGGATCATTCCAAAGATTATCCTTTGCAAAATACTGCTATCTGGATTATAATTCTGTGCCATTACATACTGTACTATTAACACTGATAGTTTTAATTGCTCATTTTAATATATGCCAAGCAATGCTCTTAATGTTTTATATTCATCTTACTGAATCCTTGCAACAACTCCATGAAGCAGATAATATTAGAACCCCAATTTTATAGGTGAGAATCTGGGAGTGCATGAGTAACATGATCAGATGATAAACATTGTAAGTGTTGGGGTTAGGATTCAAATATGAGTACTCTCATTTTTTAATCTCCCAGTCTGATTTTAAGATGTGAGGGAAGTTCCAAATGCCTAGCCAAGATCCCGTCTTAAGAATCCTTTAAAAACAGCTACAAATTTTAAGTACACAATGCTTTTCTGAAATTATTCTTGCTTGATCTCCCTCCTTCTCCCTAAAGATGTCTCCCATAAGCTGGGGAAGTGTATATGAGCTGTATGTAGGGGAAACACAGAAATAAGTGTTTGCAGTATATTCATTTATTCATTTATTTTCTTTATGTAATTTTTATTTTTTTTAATTTTTATATCTCTGTATTGTCTGTCATCATCATCATCATCATCATCATCTGGTATCTATTTCTCTATCTACCTATCTCCCCTTTGCCATCTATACCTGTATTTTATATTATTATCTATCTATCTATCATCTATCTATCTATCATCTATCTATCATCATCATAATCTATCTTTATTTGGGCTGGCTTGGTGTTGGAGATAGAGTGATGGACAAAAGAAACACAGGGCTTAAATTTCTCATGGGGCTTAAATTTTAATAAAAAAGGTACTAAACACAATTATAAGAATAAAATGCTGTGTGTGGTTATAATATGGTAATATCCATGATGAAAGTTTGTAGACTCCTAGGAGAATGTGCAGCAAGTAGATACATTATTGTCTGGGAAAAGAGGTTCAGAAAAATGCTTCTCTGTTCTGCATTTATGAGGACTTAGTAGTTATGTTAGTCCATCTTTCCTTCTGCAAATGACTGAAAAAGCTGGATAAAAATACAAACAACAACAACAAAAACAACAACAACATCAAAAACCATGCTGAACAAAGGTTTTGGAAGCTACCAGGAAAGCTAGGTTTGCAGGGGGAGAGGCCCTTGACAAGAGGAGCACAACATGAAGTGAGACTGGCATTGAGCATGACTTTTCCTCAAGACACTTGCAGATTCCAGCATGGCCTGGGCTCAGAATCAGGAAAGATGAGTAGAGCTCCCAACAATCTTGACAGGCAAAGTTGGGGATCAGGTTTTTTTTTTTAAGATTTTATTTATTTGTCAGAGAGAGAAAGAGAGGGCACAAGCGGGGTGGGGGGCAGGCAGAGGGAGAAGCAGGCTCCCGCTGAGTGAGGAACCTGATGCGGGACTCATCCCAGGACCCTGGGATCGTGACCTGAGCTGAAGGAAGACACTTAACTGACTGAGCCACCCAGGTGTCCCTGGGGATCAGTTTTTGCCTTATATATTGCATCACATACCTGTTGTTAGGTGCATATAGGTTTATAATTGTTAAATTCTCCTGGAATATTGGCCCTTTTATCATGAGAAAAGGAGCCTTAGTGTTTCTAATGATGCTCTTGGACAGAAGTCCCTTTTGTCTGATATTAGTAGAGACAATTAGTAGAGACAATTAGTAGAGACAGTTAAACTTTCTTGTGCTTAAAGGTGACATGTTTGTTTGTTTGTTTTTTTTCTAATTTTTTGCTTTAGTCTGCTTATGTCCTAGTACTTAAAGCACATCTCTGATAGAGTATATTTGGCTTTGCTTTATTATTCAGACTGACAATCTCTGCCATTATTGAAGGGTTTTGTTCATTTATATTTAATGTAATTATGGATATGGCTCCATTTAGGCCTGCCATTTTGAAATTTGTTTTTTTATTTGTCTCATCTGTCTTTTTCCCTCTGTCCCTTTTTTCCACCCTTCGTTAATGTTAAGCAAATATTTTATAATTTCAGTGGTGGCCATGAAACTATAGCCCTCAGGTCTCTAAGTTTAGAGAGGTAATAGACTGACACTCCAGTTGGTGAACATGAGTCCATCATTGTGTTTGTGCCGGGGCCGTGCTTCTGAGAGCTGGTTCCCAATCAGCAAGTGTGGCTAGCCCACTCCTGCCAGACAAGGGACTCCTCTGCTCCATGATTTTTGCCTGAGGACTCCCCATTGTTCTTGTCACAATTTTATTAGGTTTGCATTATAGAATAAGACTTTTTACTTATCCTTTCTTCCTTCCCCCTCTCTTCTGCATCATGGTCTGGCAACTCTCCCAGCCCCATATTCCTTCCCAGGCATTTTCTCCCAAAAATCTCTGAGATGTCTAATCCCATCTTGGTGTTTGCTTCTTGGAGGAATCAAACTAATAGAACATCGATTTCAATTCCTTTACTGGCTTCCTCACTGTATCTCTTTGCATTCATTTTTAGTCATTGCTTTAGAGATTACAGTATGCATTTTAAGTTTAATACCATCTGCTTAGAGTTAATTATTGCAGGTAAAATGAGGAAGCAAAACATAAGGTGATACATGGACAAGGCTACAATTTAGCAAGAGAAAAGACAGAGAGGAAAAACATTCCAGGGAAATATTAGAACATACAAAATTGCCTAAGATAGAAAAGAACTTGGAGCAGAGTGGACAAGAAGAGTGGCCTAAGAGGCTGGAGATGAAATAAAATACTGAAACTAGCACGTAGGGAGCAGTTAAAATGTGCCCCCCACCATGCCCCACCCAATTTCATCTCCATAGGAACGAGGAAGGAGCATCTAGTATTTCCATTTTGCAGATAAACAGAGGCTTGCTCACATTCTCATGGTCACACAGTGAGACCTAGGGTTGAAGCCCCTGTCCACCCTAGTGATAAGGGGCTGCTAATCATGGTTCAGGCCTCCAGGGGGCAGGAGCTGCTTTGGGAACAGTGGGTGAGACCTCATGTTGAGGGAAGCACTGCTCGCTGATACCTTTGTGACAAGGGCCCAAAGTCCTGGGCTTGGCCCTCCATCACCTGCCCTATCAGCTCTGATTGAAACCTAAGGGCTGAGGCTGGGAAGTGAGGGTGGCTCGACCCCTTCTAGGATGAGGTTTGGGATGGGGCGTTCTAAGGCTACTGCATGGAAGAGGAAGAGTCATGGATACATTCCTGAGATGCACAGCTCACCATAGTGGTGGTGTCCCACAGAAGCTCTGGAGCCAATGGCTGGTGGTGAAAGGAACGTGTGTATGCTGACAACCCCCTTTGCAGCTCTGGGCACCCTGTGGACCCAGCAGAGGTGCATTCAGCCACCAATTGGGAGACTGGTGCTCAGGGCATTGGCTTGACATCCTTCAGCTCACCATGAATCGCAGCACTAACTAGTCAACATGCCAATGGGCCTGATTTACGTATTTAAAATGAATAACCTTGGTCTTCAAGCAGACAGACAGCAGACCCTAGAAAGATGAGGCATTTGCCTCCTAAAATTGCTGTGGCCTCTTCCTTTAACTTGGGGGTGTGGTACGGCGCACCTGCCCTTTGACTTGGGGGTGTGGTACGGCACGCCTTTGTAGCCCTGGTGTCACCAAATACAAGGACCTGTGTAGCAGCTGCCCCCTCGTGTGCCTTGGTGCAGAATGCCACCCATAGCGGATTGGCAAAGCGGAGGGCCGTGGGCTAAAATGTCCAACAGGCTTGGAAAACATACATCAGCAACTCAAAGAAACCTCAACCATTTTGCCTTTAGAATTATTTGTTTAAAGTTTTCTTGCATATATGTCTCAACAGTACAAGTAAAATCAAAAGTTTTCAGAAGGAAAGATATCTTAGTGTGAAAATGTTGATTATTTGAGCTCTAAATTTAAAAAATCTCATTTCTACCCCTGCAGATCAGCCCCACCCTGTCTCCCATACCCTAACTAGGGAATATTTGGTAATTTTAAATAACACAGGTTCACCAAAATTAAAACAAAGTGACAGTTGCTGCAAATCATGGTTACTCACAATTTTTATATGTATGTTACTACCGGGATTCCCTTAAGAGTGATGAGGATAAGGGGGATGTCCTGTGGCATGGATCGCTGCCCCTCATTGGCCCAGCACATTCCATGCCCCTCTTCTTGCCTGTGTCAAGCTTTCTGTTTCTTACAGAAATGGCCCACTTCTTCCATCTTTCTTAATCAGGGTCCTGCCCAGGCTTTGGTATGTGATAGATGTTGAATATGTTTCCTGAATGAATGAATGCATGAATAAGTGAATGAATGAATCCTCCTGTTAGGGAATTTGGAGACCAGCAGGGAGGTAAGCAATCCATTCAAATAGCTACTTCACCAAAGAAAAGACGCTCAGTGCTAAGGAAGTGCTAGAAGCACTGTGGGCATTTTGTGCAGGTGGAGAGGATCAAGTGGTGCCCTCTGGAGAAGGTGGCCATGCAGCTGGTTGGGGAAGAGTGGGTGGTATTGAGGTGTGGGGAGAGTGGGAAGGACTTTCCAATGCACAGCAAGTGCCAACACAGCCAACCAGGGCAGTCAGCCAGTCCTGGGCAAAGGAAGGTAAAGTGTGCGTGCCTGTGTGGGTGTGTGCACAGCGTGGGTCCATGCACATGCATGGTGCACAGTGTGGGTGTGGACACTCGTGTGGGTGCACAGCGTGGGTGTGTGCACATGTGTGTATGTATGTGGATGTCAGTGGTGGTGTTGGGAGGGAGATAGCAGGACAGCAATCGGGAGAAAGGACATCTCAGTGACAACAGTCCTCACACATTCAGTCACTTCCTCGGATGCTGGAGCACATCTAAGAAACAAAATCTGGAACAGTGCGTTTGCCACCGTCCCCTTTCATGAACTCTCCAAAGATCCAAACCAAATGTACCATGTCCAGCATGAGCTTGGGAGGGGACGACACGCGTGCAGACAGGATGGGAGGACTGTGGCCGGGAAGACGGAGGTGGCATCGATGCATCAAAGGGGCCGCCTTTCAACACACCTGCTCTCACCTGGGAAGTGGGGCTCAGGTCCTCATGTACAGCCTCACCCCATCCTGTCTCCAGCGGCTGTGGTTGCCACCGCACGCTGAAAGCCAGGGACGCCACTCTCCCTTCACTGGAAAAATAATTACGCACGTCTTGGCTAAAATCCAGGCGAGCTGCCCAGAGACAGCTCTTTAATTAGAGCATGAGCTCTGATTCCAGGAGAGGAAGAGTCACCATCCTGAGATGGGGTCACCTGGAATCGTGATGGAAAACAGAAATGCCTGAAATTTTGTCTTATTGCCAAACTCAGAAAGACTGTAATTCTAACTTTCTGCAGAAATAAAAGCATATCTTTAGCTATTAATAAGTTTCATCAGGACGTGACTTTGGAATTCAAATAAATGAATTGTTTTGGCACTGTATTCAGGTCCCTAAGTCATGTCCCGCTCGCGGCCACTTCACCCAGCAAGCAGCAGTCACACCTCATGCAAAGACACGTGCATGCACCTTCCATGTGTGCACACACCACAGACACACGCCCATTCTTCATGTGCACGTTCTGCTGTTCTTTATGGAGAACTCCGTCCACGTCCAGTTCCGCAGGGACCCTGTGATCCACACGTGTGCTCCTGGGTCTTCCCTTCCCTGCCATGTGGAAGCCCAGCCACACCAAGAGCCCTGCCTTGTCCGCCTTGCGTCTCCTGCTCAGAACGTTATGGAAGGCATGGACTCTGGCCGAGCCCAGGAGACCGCATTCTTTGGGCTGCTGGCAGGTGCAGAGGCCCCCGCTCTGTCCCAGGTGGGCAGCTCCTGTCTGCAGAAGGCACTTGGCAGTGTCGACTGAGGGAGCCAGAGAGCGGCCGCGTTCCTTGCTCACCCGAGGGCACTGGGACTCTGCAACTTCAGAGCTCCCTGGGAGGCCGGACGGAACCCCTAAATTCTCCCCTTGCCACTGACGTATTTTCTACCTCCCTGGCAACACAGTCACTGCAAACAGACCTTCGGCAAAGCAGTGTCACGTTTACAAGGGCCCCCCACCCCTCCCACCCGCCCTCTCATCCGCCTGCCTCATTTCTGGAAGCCGTGATGCTCAATAATTCAGGAGGAGCAAGAATCAGCATATCTTACAGCATATTTGATGTGCCAACAAACAGACTGCAGACTGTTTCATTTCAATTAGCCCCTTTGTTGCCAACAAAAGCCGGACAAACACCCTGAGCGCAGGCCAGGCCCACGGCGCTTGGACCAGCACTGGGTTTCTTTATTTCCTGCTCCTTGTGGGGCACGCCACGGCCCGCCGCCCCGCGCCCCCCTTCCCTCCTCGGCTTCATCTGCCATTGTTCTCGCTGTATCATCTTACCTGGGATCAAGTGACTTTTCCCCAGCCCAGGACTCGAGGCTCCACTCGGTTGCCAGACCTCTTCTGATCTCCCAGGCTAATTGGCTCAGGTGTAAACCAAGCCAGCGGGGCCGCGACTTTGAAGTGGTGGCGGTGTGCAGGGCTCGGGCAACGTCCCTGTCTGCGTGTCAAACACCAGCCGGCCAGGCCTGCTGCTCGGGCCGTGGAATCAACGCGAGGGAGCCCGCCGTATTGCAGGGCCCGAGTCCGCACTGGAACTTTACTGCAAGCTCGTCATTAATTTTGCTGTTCGGGCCTGGAATGCAATCGGACCCGTTTCTAACAAGGGGGCTGTCTCTTGCCAGCGCATGCGGGAGGCGTGGGGGGACACCAGCTGTTCCTTTTTCACGTACAGAGCCACCCCATGCTTTGATCAATAATGCTGTTTCACTTTAAAGGGGGCTCATTTTGTAAAGTGCAGGGGAGGCCCCCGCCCGCATCTGCGGTCTGCTTGTCCAGCATCCACAATTACGGAAAGGTCAGCCGGCAGCACAGGGACACTTTGTCTGACGCCACTTTGTCTTGCCCTCGGATAGGGCGCACCCGCCACAGGGCCCACACCTTGGTCCGCGGTCTGGTTTTCAGTGCCTGTGTGGGAAGGGAAGTGAAGCCATGACTCTTTGATTGTGCCCAGATCCTCTTCATTTTTAATATCCAAACCTATTGTGTGCGAACAATACACAGAATAAGGTCCTTTCTAGAGGTGCCTGGCCATCAGAAGAGTCCACAGAATCTTGCTCGCATCCTGGCCCCTCTGCTCCCCCTTGGCCTCCAGTCTGTGGGTGCGGGGTGCACAGAGCTCCCTCCAGGCAAAAGGGCAGCTCTGTCCAACAGCGCTGGTGCATCAGCCGTTTTGAGAACGAAGCGTGTGTTGCTGTAACTATGGGATGCGATGCAGCGCGGGACACACACTTCAAAGTTTCGTAGGCAGTACAGCATGGGGCTTCAGTGGACGTTGCATGAGATGTCGCAAACACCCAGGCCCCTGGAATGTAAGTGCAGTCAGGGACATTTGATGGGTGTGTTAATCTGCTCGGGCGCCACAGATGGGCGGCTCCAGCAACATTCATTCTCCCGCAGACCTGGGGGATGGGCGTCCACGATCAAGGTGTCTGCAGGGCTGGTTTCTGCTGAGGCTCATCTCCTTGGCTGTCTCCTCCCTGTGTCCTCAGGCGTGGCCATCCCCATGTGTGTCTGTGTCCTGATGTGCTCTTGCTATGAGGACACCAGTCCTACTGGATGAGGGCCACCCCTAACAGCCTCATTTTACCTTAATCTCCTCTTGAAAGACCTCTCTGCAAACACAGTCACATTCTGAGGTCCTGGGGGTTAGGACTTCAGTGTATGCATTTTGGGGGACACCATTCAGCTCAGAACATGGGAAAGTTTGCAAAGCACTGAGCTGGATACAAGACTCCTGGCTGTGATGTACCTGTTGGCATTATCCACGAACAGGGGCAGGACTTGTACACAGAGGACCGGAGGCCAGACTCTGTGACCCTGAGACGCTGGGTATCCCCAAGAAAGGGACGGTTCTCCATCTCGGGGGTGTCTCTCCTCCAGCCCACGGCCCTGGACTCCACCTAATGTCTCCAGCAGAAAGACTATTGAAAATAAGTGACATATTGCCCTGCAATCCCTGTGGCACTTCGGAAGGTCAAGTTTTCAACTGCTCAGACATTAGCCGATTCTCTGGCAGCTGGGATTTTGATCTGTGTTAACATTTCCCCATTACTTCCTTAAATGTAGATGATGCACAAAACAACAAATCCAGCCTGAGTTGTAGCATTCCCCAATTTGGGAGGTGTGAATACTCCCAGCACAGCAAGTTTCATGCTGTTGAGACATCACCGAGCATGGACTTAGACTCACACAGCCCCCATTCCTCTGTATTTCCATCGTGTGGTTGAGAGACACCAATAGCCTCAAAGACATGGGTAGTAGTAAAAGGCAATAACATAATTAGGAAATGGTGGGTTTTGAATGTTTACTATCAATATATGGAATACAATCCCTTAGCTATACATCAATATCATTTAATCTTTAATAATGGCTATTTTCAAAACCAGTTTCCCAGATTTCTGGAATTTGGACCTTGGCTTCTGTGAGTTCTTGTGCATGATCTGAGTAGGTTCTACCCCCACACCCCATGACACCTCGTGTGCCCCTTCCTCACCCTCAGTCCCCCACACTTCATGAGTGTTATGGTCTGTGAGGGCAGGACCGGGCCTTCAGCCCCCAGCCCCAAGCACCCAACAAGGGTCTGGCACACAGCAGGTCCACTGAGGACATCCGCCCAGGGTTGCACACTCAGGTGACCATAGCTCTCATGATCTGGGGAGAAGCGCTGGTCGGGTTGCAGGAAGAAAAGTCGCCCGGGGAAGGACCAAGGCCCAGGTCAGCCTATTGTGCAAGAGAAGGGACAGTGTTGTCAGAGGCAGAGGCCCTGGGCAGGCACTGCGGAGACTTAGCTGTCCACACTGCCTTGTAGACCTTGCTGGAAGCTACTGCCCATTACTGAAGGCTTGTTTCCATGAGAGAAACATTTCCTAGAATTTGGTACGAATTAAAGAAATTACTGCATCTCCAAACATAGGATATTTGATAGTTTCAAGAACTAGGGTCTACACCATGAAAGCCATTATTAATATAATACTAAATATAAAAATAGTAATATAAATATAACTACACTATAAATAATCATCATAATAATGTAAAAAACCTTGCTTAGGATGCAGGTGAATGAAGACCAAATGGGGTCTCTGTATTCTTTGTCTTCCTAACGGGGATCAGTTCATTTTTGTCTTTAAAATGACTCTTGATCTTGCAAGGATGGAGCAAGTGACCCAATCATGTAATGGACAACTCTAGAAAAATGCATTCCAGCAATATGTCTCACCACATGCATGGTGAGAGGATGAGATCATATTTTCAGGATCGGCCAACGTTCTTATAGTCAGATGTTGGTTTGTGGTTCTAGCTGCTACAGGGCATCAGGCTTGCCCACAGGGCTTGTTAAACACAGAGTGCCGGGCACCAGCTTCTGTCTTCAGGGTCTGTAACCCACAGGTAGGACCGAGAATTTGCATCTCCCTCAGGTTCCAGGTGAGGCTGATGTTGCAGGTGCAGGGACCCCACCCGAAGACCCTGCTGGTGGACACACACACTGTTTGATTCAGAGGCACGTTTTAAACATGTCGACACAAGTTCATTTGCTATTGATTTCCAAGTATGAAGTCAAGATATTCACCGCTAAACTGTATGTGTGATATTATATATACTTCAAACATAAACCCAAATAGTTCAGTTTTAAAAGTTTGTAGACACCTAGGATAGGTATCAATTTTCATAACTCCACACAAGATACAATTTATTCTGCAGAAAGCACACTTCTGCTCGATTATTTCTGGGAGCAAAATGTTACATGTGTGCCTGAGAAAATATTTTTAGAATTCACTTTAATAAGATGAAACTGCTGAAGTCAGCATGGATCTAGCTTAATTTTATAATTTTCTTCCGTAGCTATTATTACAAATTATATAGATTGTGATACAAATAAATAATTACTCACTTGGATATTAAAAAAATTTGTCTCTCCTTAAGTGATGCATTTTAAGTGTAGATCAGGTTCTTGTGGTGGCTGTGACCCATGCATTTCCCCTTGGCGTGCATGAATTCCTCTCACTTGGTCATTTGAATACAGAACTCATTTAAATTCTTGAAGCCACATCCTAAGCCTGCAAACTTTCCAGAGATGCTTTGAAGAATCACACCTTACGCACTCTTGACATTTCCAGGGAAACTATGTACCGTGGTCTCTGCAAAATGGTATAACTATCTGGCCCCTGGTTTTTAATTATTACTGAGTGAAGAATCGTAGGGAGGGAGGAACTCCTGTAACCACCTGACTTCACCCTGAAGCTCAGCTAATTAGTGAATCTCAGCTAACTGACCGCTCCGGACACAGTGGGGACGGGTTTGGGAGAACGCATGCAGACAAAAAGGAAAAGAAAAATTAAAGCAGCCCCAGCTCAAATCTGTTATCATCCTGCCTGGATCTATTGGGTGGTGCAGGATTTAAACAAAGACGTAGGTGTACAAGAGTTTATTTAAATTAAAGAAAATGAGTTTCCCATTGAAAATAGCATTTAAAAAGGTTACGGCGCCTTTGAGGGTTTTCCAGATAACTGTTAGAATCTGGCAATGGTGTGCTATTGTAAGCTTTCCTCGCCGGTCACCTCCTCAGACCAGAGCCGTGGTGGGAGTGCTGGGAATCGGCAGCAGAGTCCGAGGAGCATCAGGCCAGCTCATCTGCTCCGCGAGTCCATCAGAACTGGTGTGAGCTCGGTGAGGTCTGACAGACATGCCGAGTGTATCGCAAAACGACTGCACCTCAGCATCGTGAGTGGAGGCGGGAGCTGGCTCCAGGTTGGCCTGACCAGCACAACCATGCTCCTTCGCTCACTCCTCCATTGTGGTCTTAAAACGAAGAGAAGCAGAAATGCAGGATGAGTAATAATGTGGCACCAGACATGGAACACGGCACTTGCTGGAGTGCTGAATAACCACAGCAATCTGCCCACTTCACAGACAGGGAAACCAAGGCAGAGAAGTCAAGGTGCATGTATACAATCAGATAATTTAATCACAAGTGTATTAGAAAACCTGCCAGTCACCTTCCTGCCTCAGAATGGAAACCGTTTGAGGATGTGACTCTGGAGACACCCACTCTTGGATACGGTGGGGACAGTGCATCCTATTTCTCTGGGGTTCACAAGCACAACTTCAGGGACTTCACATCTATTCCCAGGTCTCTGCCTCTCCAAGAGCTTTGGAGCCCTTTTGAGAAACACACACACACACACACACACACACACGAGTCTGTTCTGGTCATTGGCTGATTTGTTTGTTTGTGTATTTATTTATGCTCATGTTTATGAACATAACCTTGAGATGCTGTAAAAGAACTGAAGACAAGGACTGCTTTTTTCATAACCTTGCACAAAGAAGGAGTTCACCAAGAGTTTGTTAAACACACAAAGGCAGGAAGATTTAGAGACACCTTATTCAAAGCCCACAGCACAGGGCTGGGTGAGAAAGAGAGCCACACTCGCTCGGGGTGCCAGATGACCTTCCTGGGCTTCTGTGCAACAGAAGAGCTGCTTGAGCTGTGTCCACGGGGGCCCATCTCTCTACATACCGCTAGGACATCATTACAATGCCACATACGACTCACCTGGCCCAGCTACTCCTGGGGACACCGTTATAATGAACCTCCTTGTGTGATTTTGCAAGGATTGTTTTTTAAGAAGCTTAGAGTTCATTACAGACATTATCCTGCAAATTCTCCAAGCACCCAGAGAAGTATTTTAATGTATTTATTCTTCTTTTCCAAGTCCCAGCCACAGAGGAGAGCTTTGCCTGAGAGGAGAGGTCACCCTTTGCAGACTGGTGCATAATTATATTCCCAGTTAATTTAACCCAAATGATGATCTGGGTGACCCAGGCCTGAAACATGATTTTTCTAGGTATCACTTTTTTGGTCTGAGTTTTCAAGAATTTCTCACGCTTCCCGTCTTATTTTTTATGTGTATATAGCACATCAGTAATTCTTAATTTAATGCTTTGCTGCTTGCAAGGAGTCTAAATACCAGTTATCTTTATATTGCATTAATGTAGTAATATTTGGCTGAAAACATACTTCCTGGTTGTCTTTTCTCCATCTTTTGTCCCTGGCTTCTCATTTTCCTGTCTTCTTCATGCCGTCTCCCCTACCCTTTCTCTGCCAGCACCCTTATCCCTTGCATCAAGCTGGTCTACTGGTCCTCATGCTTTTTGCACTGGGAGTCAGTCACCAAGAACAAGGATCTGCTTAGGAGGAAGCACCACCTACAGACTAGCCTGAGGTCGAAAGTGAAGCACCACTTGCATTCCCTGTGTGAGCCCACAGCCCCTATTAGCACATGACTACACGGACATGCCGTGAGTAGGGAATGCTTCTGCTCTCTACACGGACTAACGCATTTAACCCCCACAGCCATTCCGTGAGGTGGGTGCCGCCATGAACTCCATTTATGCAAAGACACTAAGTCCCCAAGGAGAATATCCAAAGCTGGGGAACAGGAGTCAAAACAAAAGGAGCCCAGGCTGACCTAAGGATCTTTGCTGACTCCAGGAATCAGAAGACATGCGTTTTTCCGCATGGTCAAGGTCTGGTTTGAGCAGTGGGGAGTAGACCAAAGCTCCATGTCCAGCCGAGTCTGTCCGTGGGAGGCTGCAGACCTCAGAGGTCGTGTGTGGCTTCACAAAACAGGAACCACACCACTGAGGTGTACGTGGATAAGGCTTGCTTCTGTCTCATAACAAGTACAGAAGTCATCAGTCCAGAACCAGGAGGGGGTCTAGACTATTCCGTGGGAGACTTGGACATCATTTCTCTCCACACGTGCTCACAAGATAAGCCTATCTCTCTGGGTCAAGGAAATGACAGCTTCCCAGGAGGTTCTATGAGGTAGAATCCTGCGTATATGTCATTGGCCAGAAGTTTGTCGCATTAACCATCCTTATTTGAAATGGAGCCAGAAAATGTCATTTTTTAGTTATATGTTAATATATGCCCAGGATTAAACTCTTTAAGTAGGGAAGAAGAGATAATCAACATTGGATGGGCAAATACTAGTATCTGCCACAGGGGGGATGAGAATGAAATCATAAGTCTAGGAGGGAAAATAATGTAAGTTAAGAACATGTATCCTTATTGTACCTTCCAGAGTGGTATTTCAAATCTGAACTATCTGTAATGTATAAGAAATCCAAACCAATATATTGAATTAAAGGGACAATAGGTTGATATTCATCCTAGCCAAATGACAGAAGCAAAAAAGAAAAATCTCTCTAGGAAAAAATACTTGCAACCCAAGCACTTCAGAATTCTCTAGATTAAGATAAATCAGTACATGGGGAACCTGGGTGGCTCAGTCGGTTAAGCGGCTGCCTTTGGCTCAGGTCATGATCTCAGGGTCCTGGGCTCGAGCCCCATGTTGGGCTCCCTGCTCAGCAGAGTCTGCTTGTCCCTCTCCCTCTGTCCCTTCCCTCACTCGTGCTCTCTCTCTCTCAAATAAACAAATAAAATCTTTAAAAAAAGAGTTAAATCAGTACAAGTTACAATTTAAAAATATAATACACACACACTACAAATTCAACATGGACAAAAATCAGCAGAAAAGGACTTTATATGTTTGAATATTCATGTTTAGAGAAGTAATCACTTTTTAAAAGGAAGAAAAAAACAAGAACCTATTTGGAAAAGTACCCAAAAAACCCCTACTGGAACTAAAAATAATGTTACCATTGAAGTGAAAAAAAATAAATTTAGTGGATGCTCACAGAATTAGACACAGCTGAAGGTGAAGTAGGCACTTGGAAGGCAGTTGTGAAAGACGTTGCCCAAGAGAGAAAGTGTAAAAAACCTGACAGAAGACATGAATGTGACATGAGTGGGTCTAACACATCTGACTGGACTTCTAGAAGGTGACAGAAGGCAGGACAGAATGACATTGAGAAAAGGACAAAATATTTTCCAGAGTTTATGTGATAAGGAGGGGGGACTGCAGTCTGGGGACCCCCATGTTTTCAGTTCATCACCTGACTAGGAAAGACTCGCCATCCTGGCTCCAGCAAGTTCGCTCTGTTTTCCCTGGCTGTCATCATTGTCCCTCACAAGTGCTTGGAAGGAAGCTCACAGTCCCCCCACGACTCCCGAGTTCCCCCCAGGCTGGCCCTCCCCTGTGCCCATCTGTCCTTCCCCTGACCTCGCCGGGGCTGTGCCCTCCACCTGAGCTCCCTCCTCCCCCTTACCCTGCCCTCAGAGAGGTGTCCCCAGCCCCTTGTTTCGCCCCAGGCAGAATGGCACCTCCTCTGTCCTGCCCTCGGGATCTGCTGGAAGAAGCAGTAAGTGGCCTGCGTCATGAAACTCATTTTTGTAACAAACAGGGTTTCAGAGGGGAGGGGGGTGGGGGGATGGGTTAGCCCGGTGACGGGTATTAAAGAGGGCACGTTCTGCATGGAGCACTGGGTGTTATACACAAACAATGAATCATGGATCACTACATCAAAAACTAATGATGTAATGTATGGTGACTAACATAACATAATAAAAAAAATAAAATTTTCCAGAGTTGATAAAGTATTTACTCTCAGATTTAGATTTACAGCAAAATCCCAACAAGATAAATAAAACAGAATTCTAACCACCAAGATGTGCTAGGAAAGCTAGAATCTTGAAGACAAATAACAGGATTTTTTTAAAAATCCAAAGACAAAAGAAAACAATGAATCCAAAGTTGGCTTTCTAACAGATCAACTAAGTTGACAGAAGTTTAGCTGGATGAAGCAAGAAAAGACAGAGAAGACACAAATTACCAAATTCAGGAATAAAAAGGAGACATTTCTACTGACCTTTTAGAACTGAAAAGGGGGCATCTGGGTGGCTTGGTTAGTTAAGTGTCAGACTCTTGATTTAGGCTCAGGTCACGATCTGAGGGCCGTGGGATCCCTGCGTCAGGCTCTGTGCTCAGTGTGGAGTCTGCTTGTCCCTCTCCCTCTGCCCCTCCCCCTGACTCTCTCTCTCAAATAAATAAATACATAAACAGGGGCTCCTGGGTGCCTCAGTCGGTTAAGCATCTGCCATCAGCCCAGGTCATGATCCCAGGGCTCTGCCATCAGCCCAGGTCATGATCCCAGGGCCCAGGTCTGCTTCTCCCTCTCTCTGCCACTCCCCCACTTGTGCTCTCTCTCTCTCTCACATAAATAAATAAAATCTCAAATAAATAAATAAATAAATAAATAAATAAAATCTTTCAAAAAGAATTTAAAGCATATAGGAGAATATTATGAACATTTTATGTTAACAGTCTGGACAGCTTAGATGAAGGTGGAAAATTCCCAGAATGACAGTAATTACTAAAACTGACTCGAAGAAATAGACAATTTGGACAGATCTATAACAACCAGAGAAGTTAAATTAACCACTAAAATACAATATCTTAATTAATAAAGTGAAAGACCAAGTGAATTTGTGCATTGATTTTATAAAATATTGAAAGAAGAAATGAATTCTGTTCAAATGCTTTCAGAGAAAGGATAGAACACTCTCCCTTGTGAATCAGTATTTACCATATACTAAAATCATACCAACACATGGCAAAAAAACAAAACAAACTGTAGACCAATATCCCAAATGTCTAAAGATTCAAAAATTCTTGACATAGTATTATCAGGTTAAATCCAACAACATAGTCCAAGTGGGAATTATCCTAGAAATTCTCAGTTGGTTTAAATCCAAACATCATCTTAAGTGTTCTCAACACACACACAAAGGTAATTATGTGAGGTAAGGGATACGTTAATGAGCTTGATTGTGTTAATTATTACATGAGAGATACTTATATCAAAACACCACATTGTGCAATGTGCTATGTTCATAGCAGCAACGTGCACAATAGCCAAACTATGGAAGGAGCTAAGATGTCCTTCAACAGATGAATGGATCATGAAGATGTGGTCCATATATACAGTGGAATATTACTCAGCCATCAGAAAGGATGAATACCCCCCATTTGCATCAACATGGATGGGACTGGAGGGGATTATGTTGAGTGAAATTAGTCAAGCAGAGAAAGTCAATTATCATATGATTTCACTCATGTGTGGAACATAAGGAATAGCACAGAGGAAAGGTGGGAAAACTGAATGGGAAGAAATAAGAGAGGGAGGCAAACCATAAGAGACTGGACTCGGGGAAACAAACTGGGGTTACAGAAGGGAGGGGTGGGAGGATGGGGTAACAGCGTGATGGGTACTAAGGAGGACATGTGTGGCAATGAGCACGGGGTGTTACACGTAACTAATGAATCGTTGAACACTACATCAAAACTAATGATGTACTATATGTTGGCTAACTGAACATAATTAAAAATTTACTAGTTTACTAGTAGGAGGGATAAGCCTGAGAGAGGCAGCTATGAAAAATGTCCAGCTAACATCATTCATGGTTGTGAACCAAAGGTTTTCCCACTAAGATCGGAAAAAAATGAAAAGATGTCTATTGCCATCACCTCCATTCAATATTGTGTTAGTTATTCTGGTCACTACAATAAGGTAATAAAAACAAATTAAAGGCGTAGAGTTGGAAAGGACGAAATTTGTGTGCCTTTATTCATGGATAACATGATGTATAAAGACAGTTCTAAGAAATGTACAAGACAAGCAAACAGCTAGAAAACTAAACGGGTTAAGAGAGGTTGCCTTATACAAGGGTAATATGTAAAAATCCGTTGTATTTCTATATACCAACAGCGAACACGCCAAACATGAGATAAAGAAAACAATTCCATTCACAATAGTTCCACGATGAGTAAAACACATGGCAATACTTTTTTTTTTGGCAATACATTTTAAAACAACAGCAATATACAGTTCTGGGCCTGCATACTAAAAACTGCAGCGTTCTGCATAGAGAAATTAAAGAAGTGTCACATAAATGGAGAGATATCCAATTTTCATGGATTGGAAAAGTCAGTATTGCTGAAGCTCCTCAGAAAACAACATTAGATACATAGAAAGACAAACCACAAAGTGGGGGGAAATGTTTGCCGATTGCATGTCCAATAAAGTACTTGAATCCAGAGTATAAAAATGATGCCTCTACTCCAACAGTAGATAAACAACCCAAATAAAAAATAGGAAAAATAGATGTTTCATCAAAGAAGATGTATGGGTAACTAATAGGCGTTTCAGTTGTTCTTCATCCCACAGCTGCAAGCTGGGTGGCCCTCATCCAACACTTCACATCTACACAGTATGTATTTACTATGTATGCTTGAAATTAAATCTCAGTGTGGTGGTTAGTTTTATGTGTCAAGTGGGCCATGGGATGCCCAGATATTTAAGCATTATTCTGGGTGTTTCTGGATGAGATTAGCATTTGAATCGGAGACTGAGTAAGGCACCTCCCCAGTGTGGGCGGGCCTCACCCAATCTGGTGAAGGCTTCACTAAAATAAAAAGGCTG
Source organism: Leptonychotes weddellii (assembly GCF_054177405.1). Taxonomy (NCBI): domain Eukaryota; kingdom Metazoa; phylum Chordata; class Mammalia; order Carnivora; family Phocidae; genus Leptonychotes; species Leptonychotes weddellii. Next base: position 1,371,741 of record NC_138375.1, read on the forward strand.
AGTAAGAGAGAGTTCTCTCTCTCTCTCCTTTTCTGCCTCCCTTCATCCACCTGTCTCCCTTCCTCCACCCTTCCCTGGGACATAGAGCTGGGACATTGGTCTTCCCCTGCCTCTGGACATGGATTCAGGTCGGAACTTCCACCATTGGCCCTCCTGGCTCTCAGGCGTTCAGACTCAAAGACTACGCTGACAGCTCTCCTGGGTCTCCAGAAGGATCCACAGAGTGTGAGACATTCCTGGCCGTAAATCTATCTATCCATCCATCCTTTGTGTGCTCTGGAGAGCGCTGACTAGGAAAGTCTGAAATGCCATCTACCCCTTGAGCAAACATTCTGGAAGAGGACTGACATGTGGTCCTTGGGTATAGATGCAGCCGCCATCCCTGGGCGGTGCGACCCTGAGCACGTGGTTCATTCTGCTGGAGTCCGTAGCAAGAGGACACACACACACACACACACACACCCCTCTGTCCGTCTACACCCCGTGTCACCGGACAATCGTTGGCATTAGTCCAACAGTCCATTCGTAGATTTCCATCGCCTCTCCAGCTCTGCAATGTGGCATGAAAGGGAGGCAAGATGTCAACGCCTTTCTGGTGTGGGCAGCCCACTCCCACCAGTACAGAGGAGGTCTCAGTGAATCCCTCCAACTTCTGCTGGGTGATTTCATGCACAGACTAAGTGCTGCGCAGGGGTGGTGATGCTGTCTCTGACACGGGATTGTGGCAACAACTCTTGAGAAGCTGGAAATACTCATCTGCATGTTCAGATGTACTTTAGAGTTAATGCTGCTTTTAAGTCTACCAGTCAGAAATCTGCACCAGAAACACAGCCCTGGGTGGTTTGCTCCCCACTGCTGGTACAGCTGTTAATTATTTTCTTTTCCATTATTCTGAGAAGCCAACAGGGCAGTTTGGGGATTAAAATCAACACACAGTCTTAAAGCAAAGTGGAGAGACAGAAGCAGACCTTTCATTTGTGTGTTCGTCTCAACAACTGGGTTCTGTCTTGACCGTTAGGCTAGACCGGTAATGTTCCCTACTCCCCCAGCACCTTGCTTCTTAAAAAAACAACGAACTCTAAAATAAGCTGGTGGACCGGCAAAGACCTTCCCAGCCCTGGCAGGTCTGCGGCTTTCTTTGAGTGGCTCAATGTGGCAGGTGAGACGGACGCCGGGATTTCCCAGCTGGGTCCCGTTGTGGTCTAAAGTGATGTTTGTCACCAGCACCTGCTCAGGGCTGGGAAGTTGATGGGACTGCCTATTCGCTACGGTTAAGACGGCAGTGTGACCAGGACATCCTGATTCCGTGCAACTGTGGAGTCCTTGGATTAGCCATCTGCCCTAGTGTGATTCGGCTTGCCTACCACTCCCGTCATGGACGACATGACCTGCTGCCCAGGCTCTTCCTCACTGGGAGTCTTTGTGGAAGGCCCAGGACAGGGCTCGCCTCTGCGTCATCATGCAGGGGGACACACCGGCCTGAGCGGGAGGGACTTCCTGTAAACCTTGGCTGAACTGAACTGAAACCCCCACCCTCTCTGAGCTGTAAGCCTCTTGGTTGTGTCCATTTGCCTTTCCCCAGCCGGTGTGGCCCAGCCATGGCGGGGTGATGGGGAGCGGTGGACCGCAGTACACCTTCTCTGGCAGGCCTTCCCAGCCTCTGCCTCCGGCCCCGTGGCCTGCCAGAGGGCTCTGCTGACCTCTCCTTCTGATTAGGAAATGCTGCCTCAGTTCAAACCTTACCGTACACCTCACAGTCTCGGCTGATGGTGACCCATCTGTGCTCAGTGTTCTTAATGGCAGGAGAGGAGATAATAATTTCAAATGCCAGTTATTTATAAGAATCCCAATGCTGCAGATGAAATCATTGTGCCTTTCCTTCCCCTCTCTTCCCGTCTGGACTCTGTTGCAGTGTCTGAACTAACCTGGCTTCTTCCAAGCTCAGTATCTCCAGTGCAGCTCTGAGGATGGAATTTCCTTCCATGAAAACCTTGACTGTTCCCCATTGCCCACCAGCCCCCCGACCCCTCATGCGGAAGACCTCCGTAGCAGAGCTCCTGGATTCCTCTCTGCTCCAGGCGTCCGCAGAACTGAGCTCCCGGGGGCTGCTGGGGCTCTGCCCGTGCCTGTCTCGTATCGGGAACTCCCTGAACTGGGATCGTGCAGCGGCTTCCTGGGTCCCCATCCACCAACACACTGCCCATCTGTCAAGGCTTAGCTCAGTGGTCTGTGCAGGGAGGGGGCTCCTCACTGGTCCGAGGCTGCCACGCTGGGTACTCGACTGGCCACAGCTCTCAAACTATGCATGATGGTATTCTGGAGTGTTTTGTCTCTCCCTGCTGACTAGATTATCAATACTCAAGGTTAATGTCTCCAGTTTATTCATCTTTATAATCCCACAGTGTCTAGCTCACAACAGGCTCTCAATAACTATCTGCTAAATGAAATTGAAACCCGGCTGCTCGACAAAGGCAAACATGTTTCTTCTGGGGCGATGCTTCCACGTGGTCATTTACCCCAATTTATTAGTCACTGTCGCAGGTCACTGGTTAATCAATAAGAGTAAGGGGCTTCTGTGGGATATTGGGATATGCGAAATGACTCAAGTTCCTGAATTCCTGGTCCCGTTCATGGTCAGACACAGGCTTATTTAAGATGGGGCTGAGGAAATGGACAGATTATTTTCGGAGCCCTCTGGAAGGAGAACGCTGAAGAGACTCGCTTGCTGAAGGTCCAGGCTAAATTATATTCCTCTCATGGCTCCCTATCCATGTGCCATAATTGTATATTCAAAGCAAATGCATTATTTAAACAATAATATACTCTCTATTAGTTCCTTGCTTTGGGTTAATGGTTGGCTAAAGCAATTATAGGGCCCCAGGGAGGGACTTGCCAAAGAGGAACCAAGATGTACTGCCAATAATACGTGCCTCTTCTTTATTGCCATAATTAAAGATTTTTATATAGTGTACTAAGGGATTGTAAGAATGTTAAGGATGCTGTAATGACCCACAAATTTCTCCTATGCTGGTGTAGGAAAGAGAACAAGATGGACAAGGCTGAGCGGCACAGGATGCCTGAGACAGCTTGCATTTGTCTCCAGCATTCCTTGAAAATCCTTGCAAGCAGTGCTGTGATCATTCAAAAGCCGTGATCTCACAAACAGATAGGAATTAGCTTCAAGGCAGGGGCAGATATTAGGTCTATCGGCGGGGCGTGCAATCCACTCCTTGCAAGTGTGGGCACTTGTGACCGAATATACCTGGGGAGTCACCTAAAATGTTGGCCCATACACACAATTAGAGTCAGGTTTACTGACAGTGATACTGGGTGGTTTTTAATAAGAAAATAAAATCACTAAGGTCATGAAAGCAGCGATAGAGAGCTTGTTTCTAGTGAGTCTCATGCTAAGTGAGCATCCCAGTCCTTGGGCACAGACGTCTTTTTTCCATCCTCAACCCCCAGACCCCTGCCCTCCCTCCTGACTCCATCTGCCCCTTCCTCTCATCCGCCTCCATCCCTCCGGTGTCCCTTGTGTAAGCGCACCTGCTTGTCTCACTCGCTCCTCTTTGGCATTGATGCCTTTCATCACCCGCCTGGACCATCCCTTGTCCTGGAACTTCCTCCAAGCTCTCCAGACTGATCCCAACTCATGGACCCGACTGTGCCTCAGTTTCCCATCGAGTATTGGTCTCTCTGTGCTCACCAGGGGTGTCAGTGGCAGAGTGGTGAGAGAGCCCAGGTCTCCTACCGGACAACAGTCTTTCCCAGAGTATATCCCTGGATTTTCAAATAAAGAAGTTGACATTTAATGGAGCTTAAATCCATCCTCATGCCCCCAAGTCTGTGAGATTCTGGCATTGATTCTGACATTGTTTCCTTAATAAAAATATGGAAGGCGCACCTTAGGGCAATCCCTAATGAGTGATGCCTTTGCACAATCTCTTTCCTTGAGTAAGGGTGAAATCCTCAACTTGCTTTTAACCCACTGCATGAGACAAGAAGGGAGGGATGTCACTTCCATGATTAGATTACATTGCAGAAGACTCCCCCTTAGCAGATCAGCAGGAAAGAGATTTGCATGGCTTCAAAGATGTAGCCTGCCATATGGCGAGACACTTCTGGTGGGCTCTCGGAGCTGAATGGTTCCCAGCTGACAGTCAGCAAGAGAAGGAACACATCAGCCCCACAACTGCAAGAAAATGGATCTACTAACAACTTGACTGAGCTTAGACGCACGTCCTTCTCCAATTGGGTCTCTTGAGAGCCTGCAGATTGGTCAACATCTGGATTGCAGCTGGGTGAGATCAGGAATTAGAATTTGGATAAACTACACTCACACTTATGACCCACGGAAGTTGTGAGATGGTAAAAGGGCATTGTTTTGAGCCACTGAGTTTGCAGTAACTGTTACACAGCAGAGAAAGTGAGTATGAGTCCCTGAAGAGCGTCGGGGAACAAGGTCTAGCGCCCAGCATCTAGGTTCACGTCCTGCTCTGCCCCTTGCTAGCCACCAGAGTTTGGACAAATTAGTGCCATGCTTGGTGGTTCAAGGAACTCCTTCGTCTGTCAGGTGTAGGCAGTAACAGTACCTGCCTTGATTGCGCTGTGAGGAACAAATGCACTTTAAAAAGACACACACGTAGTAGACACTAAAGAAATGTTAGCTGCTGATACCTGCATGGACAAGAGATCCATCCTAATAACCATTCTGAATGTTGATTTGGAAAAATGCACGTGCTTGAACTCTCATAGTTGACTTGATTTGACCTTGTTCATCTTGTTGAGATTTAGGCTAAGTACTGTGCAAACATTATTTAAAAATGCTTCCCTGCCTTCTAGTTTATGATTTAAAAGAGATAACACTGAAGCAAATACACAGATGAAAAGATAAAACAAATGTGTAAACTTTGTGCAAACATAAGACATAATTAAAGATAACATTTTTAGTGTGTGTATTGGGTAGTATTTCTTTAACTCAGAAGATGAAGAGTAGGTTTCAGGATTTGTTCAGGGATGACTTAGTGGTTCCGGCTGTAGCCAGCTGATGGGGGAAGGTGGTCCCAGAGGGAAGAGAGACATCCCATGAGATCTTGGTGCTTCACTGGACACAGGGGGGCTCGTCAGCTGATAGGCACGGTGAGTAGTTCCAGGAATAGGGTATCCCCAGTGAGATGTCGGTGACAGAGTCCACGGCATGTCACTGAGGTTGGAAGTGATGAGTTCATGATGGTGCTATTGACCAAAGAGAAGAACAGAGACCAAAATCAAACCCTGAACAGGGGTTCCGGGGCTTACTTCTTTCTAGTAGAACCAGAGTCATCAGAGTAAATTTGCAAGTTTGGAAGCCATTCTGCAATGTCTAGTTCTGAGAACCCCGCTCAGCGTTCTCATACAGACTCTGCACCCAGCATGGAGCCCGATGGGCAAAGAGCAGCATCATGCCACGTGGGAAGAACCATGTTTTCCTTTTATTCTTTTTGGTATATTTTTTGTTTGCTTTGTTGTTATAATAATATACATCCTTAATCTATGGCTCTGGGATGGAATTCATTCTTATCTGTGAAGGTATTACACTTTGCTTGCTCTCCCGTATCCTCCCATTTGGCTCGTGTTCTTGTGGGGAGTAAGCTGCCCAGGCCAGGTTTCCTGCAGATCTGGAGGGTCTCTGAACACACTTTCTCTCTAAGCACATGTAGAGGGTAGCTTTAAAGGACTTCAAATCAGAACCGTATCAATTTTATAAAGGAGGAGTGACCACACACAGAGATAACTCAGGTCCCAGGCCCAGTGAAGTTCCCAAAGTGTAGATGCTTACAATAGACTGAATCCCTGAGGTGGGAGAATCCTTAGTGTTTATAGAATTTTTTCTCCTTGCTCTCTAAGCCCTTTAAAGGCAGCAGCAAAATGTTCTGGCTTTTTTTTTTTTTTTATTACACCAAATGTACACAGTGAGTAGACAGATTCTGCACACACTCATCTACACAATCGGAAAATGGAATGTGGCTAAAGACTGGCTTGGCCCAGTGCACCTGATGATAACGGCTGTCCCAGGAAGAGTCAGGGAAGTGCATTCACCGGTCCTTCCCAGCCATACATGATATGGAGAGAAACAAAAGCCCAGCAGAGGATTCCGCTGTGGCCATGGTCCTAAACTCTGGATCCCATCAGGAATTGCAAAAACCACTCATGTGGGGCCTCACTCCCAACCAATTAGGTCGGGGTCTTGGGTGGGGACCAGGAATTGGCATTTTTAGGAATTTCCCAAGTATTCTATTGAGCAGCAAGTGCTGAGAGGCAGAGTTGGATATTCAATTCAAAAGGATGTCATCCAGGGGCACCTGGGTGGCTCAGTCGGTTAAGTGGCCCACTCTTGATTCCAGCTCAGGTCATGATCTCAGGGTTGTGGGATCCAGCCCCACATCGGGCTCCATGCTGGGTGCAGAGTCTGCTTGAGATTCTCTCCCTCTCCCCCTGTCCCTGCCCCCACTCACACTCTCTCTCAAATAAATAAATAAATCTTTTTTTTTTTTTTTAAAGGATGTCATCCAAATCCATACAGTTCCAGTTGTACAACCCTAACCCCCAAATTCCAACTTTTATCCTTAAGGTATGCACAACCATGAAGCACATGTAGAGGGTAGCTTTAAAGGACTTCAAATCAGAACCGTATCAATTTTATAAAGGAGGAGTGACCACACACAGAGATAACTCTTATGTCGGATGCAGTGATATTTGACAGTCTGCGATATGCTTGTGAATGGAGAAATCAAATAACAGAGTGATGGCTTATTTTATTCTGTAATTAAGTGGTATTATTTTTATAGATGAAGACATTGGAAAAACTGTTATTGGGAAAATTAATCTGATTAAGTATAAAGAATGCTTCAAAACAGTAGAAATAAAATACCACAGTCTATTTCTTTAACATTTTAATATCAAATAATATGTTTCAGGTCATTGAAAATTAAGTTTTAATTTACATATATCATTGAAAACAAGATAGCATTTAGGTTTATGAAATAAATAATATTTTCACCAAGATCAAGATGTTAGTATGTATCTAGCACCACCCGATGATTGAGTAAAAAAACTCAACAGTATTCATGACAGCTGATATTTACCACCAACTCTCCGTGTGTTGGGTGTGACGCTGGGCGTGCTCCAGGCGGTCAGTGTCACACGCGGAGGGAAGAACCCTGGCCGCTGGGTCAAGCCTGGCTCTCTAACCTTTGCAAGCCCAGCTCTGGTCCAAGACCACCAGCACCAGCAGCTCGAGCATCACCTGAGAGCTGGTTACACACGCCCCACACACACCCACTGAAGCAGGATCGCCATCTCAACATGCCTCCCGTGACCTGTCTGCACATCAGAGTTTCCGTGGACGTGTTTGCCCTCAACCACTTCAGGCCTTCTTTTCTGTTTTATAATAAAAACATACCATTAAATACACAAGGCGCTTTTATAATAAAGCATTCCTTGCATCTGTTTAGCTCTTTGGAGTTTAAGCAATGCGTCCTTTATTATCCTATGTATCAGGGGTATTTGGGGAAAGGAGGCTCATCCTTGTGCCAGAGGAAGTGGCACGTTTAAAATTCCAGCAAGAAGCTCCGACTATGGCTCAGGATTCATTTACCATGGGGGTCCTTTGTGAAAGGTCTTTGTTCCCTGTTTGTGTACAGATGGAAGGAACCGAGTCAAGGCTGGGTCAGTGACAGTGGATTAGAGGTCTTATTGGACAGTCAGGTGGGTGGTCACCCCATCGACTGTCACGGGAAACATGCAGATTGTCAGTGCGCCACTGGACGTGACCATAGTGAAGGAGAACTGGTTTTTTCAAATGGCTACTTGCTAGGAATGTCCCATAATTTGCACTGATGGCCTACTGAAACCCTTAATCTTTGTGCATTTTCCACATGAACTTCGAATGCCAGGCTGTTCTCAAACTAGACATGGGTGGATGAACTGCGTCTCTGATCGTCTCCCTCCTCACCCAGCCGTCCAGAGTGCAGCCGCGCTATGCCCCGATGATTCTCCTCCGGCGAGCCATTACCCTGTCGATCCTGTACCTTAACCTTCCAGGCAACTTGCTGACCACCGCGGGTTAATCGAGGTTGTCAAGTCTTTCTGCTGCTTGAACAAGATTATTTGGCATTTAGAGGATATTTGTTTCCCCGTTTCTGCTTCCCTCCTTCCAGGCCTCAGGTTATTCTTAATTGTCTTTCCAGCGTCTGAGGGACTTCTATTCTGCACAACGGCCTCTGAGATGTGCTTTCAATCACCCACGGAATCCCTCCAACCTGCCACCAAGTGCTTACCTCCATCCTGGGAAGAGAAACCTGGCAGGGAGGCTCCGTGGAGAAGCAGGTGATGCACCTCCCTCCCAGAACAATGGAGAGGGACAGAGACGGGGGGTGGCGGGGAGACAGTGAGGAACACCGGACAGGGTTCCTGGTTCTCCGCTCAGAGCACTTGTGCTGGGAGAGAAAAAAGAAACAGGCTTACAGCAGCCCCGGAGTGTCGGGAAGAAAGGGCTTCGGTCGTCCTCCTGCCTGACGCGTGAACGGGAACGCGGTCGCCCTCTGCCGGCAGCGATCCTGGTCTCCGCTCCCGCCGGCGCGGTCACAAGAGCGTGATGGGACCCTCGGAATGGCACGCCTCTGTGACGAGTGCAGGTGCACCCACATGCACACACGGGGACACAAAGGCCGTCCCGGCCCCGGGCTCTCGGGCCGAGCTCGGCAGCAGCAGTAACAGGCCACCTACATGACCCTCGTGACGGCACATCCTCGCAGCCTTCAAACCCAACTGTCAGTTTCTCCCCCGCCAAGCGGGGCTGCCAGACCATGGGATTGTTAATGAGCTGGCAGCTCAGAGTGTCATTAGGGGGCTCGGAGGACGGTAGCGTGGGACTGCTCAGGGGCTCAGAACAGATCGCCTCTCCCCTGCGCTGTGCCCGGGCTGGGCAGGGCAGCTATCCTTTCACGGATCTCTCCCCAACGTGGTATTAAAAGTAGGCGCTTAATGATAATGAATTGAATTGTTCTCATGGAAAGTGGACTGACTGGCAGACTTCCGGAAACCAAGAGATCCCTGACGCTGGCTAAGAAAACAAAAGTAATTGGATCACACAAAGAAAATAAGATAAACATTCATTAAAATTACAGTAATAGGCTGTGATGAACGAGCCGCGGAGGAGGGCACAGCAGGCGCCCGGGCCCTGCACGGCCCGCCTGCCGGGGCGTGATCTGTGCATCCTTCCTGGGGAATTTTGGGGGAGAGGCATTCCGCTTACCTAAAGCCTCTGTTCACCGCCTTTCCTTTTTATTATCACATTTTGGAAGTGGCTAAATGGAGTTAAGACCTCCAGATGGAACACACCTTTTTTATCATTAGTGTTCAGAATCTGCGTTTCCGGACATGTTGAAGACTAGCTGACAGTTCAGGCAAAGACAGATCGCGCACCGTCCCGTCTTGACTCGGGTGTCCTGGGGGTTCTCAGGAGGGACTCGACTCTTAGCACAACTTCCACAAACCAAGAGCTCACTTGAGGGGACACGTCAGAAGGTCCTGAATGGAAGTGAGGCCCCGGGGTGTGGGGTCCTGCGTGTCCCCCGGCTCTCTGAAGGCCTCTGCTGGCTGTGCCCACTGTCCCGTCTTCAGCCTCCCCGGAGCAAGCACGCGGCCAGTCACAGTAAATGGCCCGTGGCCACCAGTGACCTCGCCAGGCCGGCAGGAGGCGCTGTGAGCTGCACCGTGGGCGTGTGACCTCTGACAGCCCATCCTGGGGGGCCAGCAGCTGGCTCCTGTCGGAACGCACAGGGATGATGTGTGCGGCTCCCGGTGCGACCCACCCTCCCTCATCCGGCTGAGCCCAGGCCCAGCAGCTGTGCGGACGCTGTCTGGGTAGAGGCCAGGCAGGTCCCCATGGGGCAGACGGGCTCCGGGCCCCTCTTGGAGCCCCTCCCGGGACAGGTGCACACGGGACAGACAGGGCAGCTAGCTTGGGAGATTGAAAATGGACCCCGGGCCGGAGCAGCCTGAGAGAACGCTCAGGGCCCTCTGTCTCGTCCCGAGGCCTTGGGCAAACGGCAGCTCCCAGATCGGAGCCTCACTGTGGATCTGTGCCGGGGTCCTGAGAGCATGGCCCTCCTAGGTCATTAGAGGGTTCATGAGGTTACACATGCAGAGTGTCCGGGACAAGGCAGAGGCCTGTGAAGAGGGATCAGTTTCCCTGCGGGATATGCTACAGCTGCGTGAGAGTAACAGTGAGGACTCGCGGCCCCATGACCCATCTCTCAGGGGCACGGAGCCCAGGGCGTGCTGGGTGGCTCCTGGGGGCCGGCGAGGCTCGCAGAAACGCCCCGGGCTGTCTCTCCGGCCGTGGCTTCCTCCCTGATGGTTTCATGGTCTGGGCCGCGTCACTCCAGCTTCTTGGCTTCTCCCCGGACGTTGTGGGGTGAGAGGCCTTCACCCAGCCTGGACCAGTGCGCCTGGGATCTGCTCCATCCCAGCAGAGCCCGGGGCCTGGCTCGCACTCGGAACCTCGCTAGCCAGCAACGATGGCCCCTGCCTCTGCCCCAGGGTGTGGCGTGGGGACCGAGGGCCTGGCCGGGGGACCTCCTGCGTGACTGCCTCCCCGTTGGCTCACTGCCCACCCTGTTTGTCCTTCCTAATGGCCACTTCCCAAGGATGCATCTGGCCATCAGGGAGGAGTGAGCCTGCTGCCCGCTTGGAAGGCTGTGGAAGTAAAGGGGACAGGGATGGTGGCAGGACAGCAGGTGAGAGTGGGGACTGTCCAGGTCAGCGACCCCATCACCCACAGGGGACCTCTCCTGTGCCCTCACAGACTCCATCTAGTCCACTGGGATGGCCTCAGGTAGAGTCCCAAACTACACCCGGCCCTGCTTTCCCTGGGGTTGGAGGCCCACGACCTTAGAATATCTTCCCTGCCCTTCACCTGGGACCCACGTCCTGCCACCCCTCCTCCTTGGCCCCCCTCCGATCAAAACCAGGTCCCGACGTGTCATCTGTGCCATTTCTCCCTGTCTGCTGCCTGACCCACCTGCTCAAGGACTTTGGCGCAGCTTGCTCACAGGCCCCTCCTCCAGGCTGCCTCCCAGACTGACCTCTAGATCCCGCCTGGGACACCCTTCCACAACCTGCTCCTCTGTCCCCGAACACATGGAGTCTGAATTAGACTCCCTGTCTCCATGAAGCACCAGTCTTTATGTCCCTGCAAAGTCCCCGATCTGTCCCTGAGCCACTTTCGAGATTCACCGTCAGTCCCTTCCTGCTTCACCCTGCAGGTGTCCACGCGAGAACTTCTGTCCCACCTGTGGGGGCTGCGACCTCATCACGTTGCGCTGTGATCACCTGTGTACCCGCCACAGTCTTGACGGTCGGGTCGGCGAGAGCCTATTTCTTGTGCACCTTGGGTTCAGGGCCCTGCATGGACCCGGTGCCAGGAAGTGCAGGAAGGAAACTTGATGAACTTGACCCATGTCAGGTGGGCTCACATCTCTGACCGCTTTGCCTTATAAGATCCAGCCTCGGTTTTCAGCAACGTTTGCCAGACCTGATGGAGGAGGGACGGATGAAGCCGGAGGGTGAGTGGGGGTGACACCCCAGTGCAGGTCCTGGGGCCGCTGGCTGCTGGCCATGGGGTTGGGTGCTGGATGCCGTCCGGTGATTCTGGGGTGAAAAGCTCTGTCTCACACCGCCCGCCCGCTCACTGGAGGTGTTCAATGGCTCCTTCTAGCACCAGAGTTCAACCCTTGTCCCCGCTAACAACCCAAAGCGGAGAGGAAAATTCTTTCTGGACACCAAGTTCCTACCCTTTCCATCCAGCCTAGCAGGTTCCCTTCCCCGACCTCCTGCCCCAGAGGCACACGGTCCCACTGTCCCGTGGGGTCGGTGTCCCTGCCAGGGCCCTCGCACGGCAGCTTGGCTCTCACGGTTTCCCGGAAATGCATGTGTGTGCTCATGCCACCGCGACCCTCCACGCAGCCCCCGACAGGTGGAGCCGGGGCCCTGGGCACGTCCCAGGAGGGTGATGGGGGCCCAAAGCCCTGCGGGGACAAGCCGAGTCCCCGGGGCAGCGGCGGCCGGCCGGTGCACACGGGGATCCCTGCTCCCGTCTCACTGCAGCTGGATGGTTGTGTTCTTCTATCCCGGGGCCCCTGTGTGTCCACTTAGTGCCTCCTCAACCTCAGGGGTTTGGAGAAGGGCTGGGTCTGCAGCAAAGCCAAGTTCTGCACTTAACTGTTTATATTTTATTTCAGACTCTAGGTAAAAAGAGAGCTTTCCGTTTCTGAACACACAGATGACACGTTGTCCCGATCCCGGCCATGGCTGCTTCCCCGTGGCCAGCGTCTCGTAGGTGTTGCTCCTATCTGTTCCCCACGCTGCCCCGCGAAAGCAGAGACGGAGCTGGGCACCCTCTGGTCTTTGGGACCTCAGGTAAGACCTATACCTGAACATGTCTTTCAGATAAAACCCTCCGCTAATCTCAGCTGAGTGGCCCAAGCTCTCGGCTGGACAAGCCCCTCCCTCTGCGGGTTCATCTCCATGAACTCAGTCATCAGCGTCCACAGCAAGCAAAGCGAAGACAACACCCACTGGGGAGGCCACAAGACCAAGCGATGTGCCCTACAAATGTCACACGATGTGTTGCTTACCCACGTCACTGAAATAAAAAGTTCATGTTCGCCGTCCCCCTTTTGTAATGTGTATTAACCCCACAGCACTGCTTGTGAGAATACAGAAGACCAGGTGAGCACCAGAGCAACACCGGCCGGAGGGGAACCCACCTGCCACACCACGAGCGTGGAGAAGCATTTACCGTCCCAGGAGGTGAGAGATGGTATCTCCTCGTGACCATAGCAACCCCTTAACAAAACACAGACAGTAGTGTGTGTGTGTGTGTGTGTGTGTGTGTGCGTGGTTCCCTAAGCTAGGGGTGTTGTCAAAGTTTTCATTTGTGTTTAGTGTTATTGCCTGTGGTCCCCGACCCTGCTGCTATGAGGTTGGGTTGCACTGTTGTCCCCAAGGCAGCGTGCCATGTGACCCCTCTATGAGGAAACCGACGACGTGGTAGAATATTTCAAAATGCATGAATAAATATAAACACAACAGTTAGGGCTGTTTCATGGTATTCTAAAGGAGACTGCACGGCCCACCCCACCTGCGTTATTTCTGCAGCAAGCTACATGGGACACTGGCACCAAACTGTAATGATCATATATCTAAACCATACCTTGTTTATGCATAATTTGCTTCCATTATCTTCAATCGTAGGCAGCGATTCATGAATCAGCCACCCAGCCTCATTTTTCACCGCCTGCCTGCCCTCCCAAGGTCGGACAATGTCGTGTGCTTGCTCCAGGCTCGAGGGGTAGCCTCCTGCACCCACTGTCAGCCACTAGCCTTCCTTCTCCATGACTATTGGGCTGTGCGGATGGTCAGCAGGCAGACCCCTTTGCAGAACTCCCTGGGGGAGGTGGGGGACTATGACATAACTCCTTGGGGGAGGTGGGGGACAGACAATGTGATGGCAAATGCAGCAGATCCCGGGAAGGACAGTCAGACAGAGGCCACTAGGCTAGAAACTGTACCAGGACTTAGGGACCAGGTCTTGTCCTTAAGAGGTCAGAGATGGTGCCCGAACTAGGGCCATCAGCATAAAAACGTCTTTGATCTTCAGGAACTTACTTATCTTTCCCTCGCCATGCATCAGGTTCTCTGCTGGCTTCTTCATCATCCCAATGCTGTTAGATCCCTGGAGGTCCCTTCAAAGTAGGGGTTTACTCTTACTGTTGTACCTATGGGCACAGTGAAGTTCATGCCATTGGAAGCCACCATTCCCTGTCAAGGAAATAGGAGAAAGCAGCACTTTTCTCAGAATTTGTCTTTTAAAAGAAAAAAAAAAGGCAAGCTATAACTCCTAAAAATAGTCTGTTTGGACAGATTTGTTATCAACAGCCTCCCTGTGGGAGCTCCTGCCCACCAGCTGCATGGGGCTCTGAAAGAAGGGTCTAAGCTGATTCAACATACCTTGTCAGACATGGAGATGCACATCTTTCCTCACTAAGTCTTCCTCGCCCAACTCCTAGTTGGAGATGAGACCCCAGCATGGTTTGGCGCATTTTTTTTTCAGTCAATGGGGAATAATGCTAACACTTCCAGGTCTGGGGTGGAGGAGGTCCCTGGACTGCCACCTCAGCCCTGGTGCAGAGAGAGCCATACCGGTCTGGTCTTTGTGGTGAGAAGCACCCTTGGCAATGTTGCTGAAGACACCTGGCTGGTGGAGCCTCCAGGACAGGGCTGCTGAAAGCGTGGTCTTCAGCAACAAACAAACTTGTACTCAAGGACGTGTTACTTAAGGTGTGTTTTTTTGGCCTTTTCCTAAATATGTTGGTCAAATGTCTGTGGGGTTTGAGGTTGGAGGGCAGAAGCCAAGGGTTCCCTTCCTCTGCTGCTCCTCGTGCTGCCTGGAACTTTGCTCAGGTGCTGATCTGACTGCTGCAGGGAGGAAGCGCAGGTGGTATATGCTCTCTTGCCTCAGGAGGTGAGGACAGGGCAGGCAGGTGCAGAGGGGAGCCAGGAGAAGTGGGAGGAGACAGACTCCTCCTCAGAGTGACTGTCCTACCAGCCCTCCATGTTCCAGCTAAAGGGCCAGATTCCCAGGATGGAAGGGCGGATGCCTGATTGGCTTTTCCTCCCTGGTTGAAAAGACTGTCAGCTAAAATCAACTCATCACAAGTTCACCCCAAAATGAAGAATCAGGATTCCATGAACTAACAGCCAGGGCCCAAGACTACTATCATTACATCCCTTCCCTCAGCCCTCAGAGCCTCCCTCTTGCCCAAGTCAAGCTGCTGGTGAAACCCCACATGCCATCCAGCACCCAAATCAGAGCTGCGCCCTCTGACCCAGCCAGCAGCTGGACCTGGGTGGGCCATGCCTGAGATGGGGGGAGCAGGAGCTCTTGCCTGGCTTTGGTTCTCAGAAGCCCTGAGGGTCAGGAGGAAGGGAAGTGGACATACCTGCAGAGACTGGGGCCTCAGGTGCTCTGGAGAACAAATGAGCACCAGCCCTCCAAAGAGTCCCGCACACCTCGAGAGAAAAATTCTGTGACTGAGCTTGCTCCTGAGTCACTGAGGAGCTAGATCCTGGGTTTCTGTCTCTTTGGGGCAGACGGGGTGATGGGGGCACCCGAGTAATGGGGGCTCATTTCTCCATCCCCAGGTGTTGTTGGGGAACCTGCAAGACTCCGGAACAGGAAGAGCTGAATGGGGAGGAAGGTGTTGACCCACAAGGTCCTAGATGGCCCCTGGAGCCTTGGCAGAGCCTCCCATGGTGGGCAAGTGACAATGCACCTGCTCGGCTGCAGAATTTCTGGGTCCAGGGCTGTGCCGCTTGGCTCGCTGCTTATCGCCCACTTACCTGTCCTGTGTCATTGCTAGGACCTCATGGGGACCACAGCGCCCCCATCTGCCCACCCAGCAGCACAGGCAGATTCACCCTGAAGACCCTTCTCTTGCAAAGACCCTTTCATAAGATTTAATTTGGTGGTTGTGATTTTGTATTTTCTTTGTAGAGAGGCCTCCCAAATTATATAAGTTTAGAGCTTAAAAAACCTGGATCTAATAAACTCAAATTGAATTATAGACTTAAATACAAGTGATCATAAATAACTAGGAGTTATAAATAACTATAGACTTAGATATAAGGAGAAAATGCGGGTGACCTTGGGTTTGATGTGACTTTTAGATATAACACCAAACGTGTGATCCATAATGGAAAGAATGGGTAAGTTAAACTTCATTAAAATTAAAAACTTCTGCAAAGACACTGTTCAGAGATGAAATGATTTGCAAAAGACATATCTGATAAAAGCTTAGTATTCAAAGTATACGAAGAACACTCAAGCTCAATAATATAAAAACAAATAACCCAATTGGAAAGTGGGCAGAAGACCTGGACGCCGCACCAAACAAGGCGCACAGACGGCCAAGAAGCCTGAGCGAAGGTGCTCCGCGCTGTATGTCAGAGGAGGATTACCAATCAGCGTAACCATGAGAAAGCACCAGGCACGTACTTAAGTGGCCCCAGCCCGGAGCACTGACATCACTGCAGGTGTCCTCCTCCATCGCTGGTGGGAATGCCGCGTGGTGTGGCCACGTGGGAAGCCAGTTGTTCCTCACAGAGCTAACCTCACTCTTGCCATGCGATCCGGCAACAGCCCGCCTTAGTTTTTACCCAAATGAGTTGAAAATGTTTGTCCACACAAAGACCTGCACGGGGGTGTGTATAGCAGCTCGACTCACAGTCAACAGAACTTGGAAGCAACCAAGATGCCCTTCAGGAGGTGAATGGATAAATAGTCTGTGGTCTGGCCAGACAATGGAATATCATTCTGCACTAAAAAAATGAGCCATCAATCCGTGAAAAGACAGGGAGGAAACTTAAGTGCATGTTATTCTGCGAGAGAAGCCAACCTGAAAAGGCCTCACGCTATAGGATTCCAGCTCTATGACATTCTGGAAAAGGCAAAACCACAGAGAGAGTAGAAAGACCAGGGGCTGGGGTGGGGGACAGGTGAGGAAGGAAAGCCCAGAGGATGCTCGTGCAGTGACAGCGTCCTGTATGACACGATGGCAGCAGACACCTGTCAGCACGCATTTGTCCCGGCCGCGAGAGCACACGGCGCCAAGAGTGACCCGACACAGCTGTGGGGTTCGGTTAACCTGTCACACCGGCTCATCAGTTTTTACAGACGTGCCACACTAGCAATAACAATAAAGGAATGGGGGCACACTCTCCATTCTCTCCCCTCATTTTCCCTTCGACGCAGAACTACCGATAAAAACGACGTCTCGGGTAAAACACGCGCGTGCACCGGCCGGGCCCGCCTCTGATGAGGACGCGGGTGGCGAAGGCCACGTGTTCCCCGCAGCCCCTCCCACCAAGAGGTGGACCTCGTAGTGTCCTCGCCCTCCTGCCCCGGGCTGGTGTAGAAACCCGCCTGGCAGAAGTGAGGTGGAGGCTCCAGAGGCCCGGCAGCTCTCCCGGAGGTCACTCCGTGGGGATCCCAGGCTGGCTCACGAGCGGGGACAGTCAGCTGCCATCATGCGCGTCCCCCCCACAGGCGGCTTAGACAGCAGACGTTTACGCGCTCTCCGTTTGGAGGCTGCGAGTCTGAGACGCAGGTGTGGGCGGGATGCTTCCGGCTTGTAGACCGCCACCTTCTCCCCGTGCGCGCAGTGACGGAGAGCCCCCGTGGGTCTTCCTCCGCCTGTGAGGACACCGGTCCTCCAGGATCACGGCGCGGGTTTTAGGACCTCATTAACGTTATTCCCTCCTGCACGGCCCCATCTGCAAGCACGGTCACATCGGGAGTTAACGCTTCAACCTATGGACTTGGGGGGACACGGTTCAGTCCATAGCAGCCCCCTGGAGGGAGACCCGGCC